>NC_141626.1:28525794-28825794 GCF_047967505.1 Dipteris shenzhenensis | reverse complement strand
TACATGCAGAGATTTGCTCCCAAACTCAAAAAAGGAAAGCAACACTGGTCCTCTTACTAGGACACCGCGAACTTGGTTTGCTTTCTTGAGCTCCTTACCATGAACCAGGCTCTGATACCATGTGAAGATAGTGGGAGAGAAGGAAGGAGTCTCACTTGAGGCTTTCTCACATACACAATGGTGGAATATACACAAAGGTGGAGGCTGAAAACAATTTTCCTCTTCTTAGTTGTGAAAGCCAAAAGAAATCTTGTACAAAGAAATAGAAGAACCCTATATGTGGGTCTCAAACCAAACTCAGCTAACTAAGGTGGCATACTAACTGAGCCATGAACTAGAGTACATAAGGATAGCTATCATCCAACTATTATTCGTGGGCGGTGTACCAACCACATCTGTAGCTAACAAGTCGGTGACATAAATGCACAATGGTCACCCTGGCATATCACGAGTGGAGCTCGATATCTCAACAACCTTCCCCTTCTCCTTCCAAAAACTTCTCGGACCTTCTCTTGCTCTCAGCATTCTCTCCCTTCCCTCGTCTTCAAAAACCAACCTCTCACTCAAATGCAGACACAGTTCCCCTCCCAAGTATACACCCAAAAGTCAGAAGACTTCCCCTATTGCTCCTAAGATTAATCTTTTGCAAGCCTCCCTAGCTAAAAACTCCCTGCCGACCTCCTCCATTGCTTCAATTCTCAAAGTTAAAGCTCTTGATGATGATGATCTACACTACTCCATCGATTGGGATAAGCATTGATCTACTTCGTCTTTTCGATTTTGCAAATTGCCCCTTCTGGTTCATCCAAGGTACGCACTGCTACTCTTCTCAACAATGGTTTACTGCATTTACAGATTTCTCATGTTCAAAAGAAACTGAAATATTTTCATGTTCTGTACACTAACAAAATTCTAACTAAAATCCCTCCCAAGTCCCTTTATAGAAATACTCTACTTTTATATTTTAATTCCCTTTCAGACACTGTTCAATCCTTTGACAGTTTTGATTTTAGTTGGAAATATACGCCTCAAGATTTCCATACCTTCTTTCCCCTTCTTAAAATCCAGAAGTCACCTCTTGAAGATAAAACTCTTCTTGACAAATTTAACTGGCTTCTTGGCCTTGTTTTTAGCACCGGTCTAGATAAGGCGCCTTCCAAACCCCCACCATTCTTTGTAAATTTTTAGTATACACCCTAACCCTTGAAAGGTTAAACTCCCTGAATTCCTACCCTCATCCAACCCCCCTTCTACTACTCTTTCATCCCTTGCTACTACTCTTGATTCCCTCAATCTTCCTTTTTCTTTCAACTCTTTATTCTATCTCATGTGCACCTACAAGGCACACAAACATAGCTTTTGTTGGCTTAGCAATGCCCATAACTTCATCTTCTCCTCACTCACTAACCTCTTAGCCTCTGGGCTCAAAGAGCTAAAAAATGTCATCTCCCTAGAGGGAGAAAAATGGCATTCCACTTATAAAAACTTTCTCAATGTATCCACAAACATGCTTTGGGGCATTGATTCTAACTTACAATTCCTTGTTAATTTACCCCTTGAGATTCACTCCTTATATTCTGTTGACATAGCAAACTGCTACAAAGCCATTCCCCACTTTGGCCCTTTTAGTCTTATGGAATCCCTCACCTATTTTTGCGAACTTGCTTCAAAAGTAGGCTACAAAGGCTTCTATCTCAATTTTGGTAGTTCCCACCTCACAAAAAGGGTTAATGTAAAAACTCTCTTTAGCTTTGATACATTTCTAAGCTACAACGACCTTCTTCTTGATTCATGTGTTATCCAAGCTGGCTCTCTCTGCTGGACCCAATCTAAAGGCGTCCCTATGGGCTTCTCTTGTTCACCTCTTTGGTGCCACCAGTATCTCACTTCTTTCGAGTTTAAGTTCTGATAAAGAAGTTAGCATGTCTTGGACTTTCAAACTTTCTCTCTCTTTCTCCTTACCTTTAGGTATGTCGACCATCCTCTTCATCAATAATCCCCTCATCACCAATTTCCTCGACCCCTTTAGACCTCTTAATGAGGATGACCCCCTTTCCATCTACCCTCTTCACATCATCTCCCTCAAATGCAGCTTAACCTTTTCATCATCTTACAAAGTCTGGCTAACCTTTATTCTCCCTATCCTTTACTCATGTTCTGACGAATTTGATGCCTTTTTTCATTTATCTTTACTTATCGACATTTGCAAGGACAACGGCTTCCTTCCCCATAGAATCAGTAAAATTATCCACAACTACATTGCCTCAAACTCATTTCCACATCTTAAACTTAATTTACACACACTTCTTTCCCTTTTCGGGTAGACAGTAGGTCATCACACTCGCTATGACCTACTGTCTCACCTTGTGTGATGTACTCTACTAGGGCAAAGGCAGGTACACACACACACACACACACTTCCTATTCATTTCTTCCTTAACATTTGCCTTATTTTTTCCCCTTCCCCCCTCTCTTTCCTATTATCTCCCTATTCTCCTACTTTTTATTTTACCCCAAGTTCCTAATTTTCTCTTTTTCTCATTTCCCTAATCTCCCTAATTTCCAAAATTTTTTCTAAAACTTTTTTCTTATTTTCCCAATTTTCCTATTTTCTATTTCCCCCTTTTTCTCCCCCTTATATTCCCCTAATTTCCCCCAAACCCCCCTTATATTTCCTATTTTTTCTACTTTCCTAAATTCCCTATTTCCTAAATTCTTTTTTCCTATGTTCCCCTAAAATTTCCCTAATTCCCCCCCCCACCCCCTATTTTTCCTTAATTTTTCCTCTCTTCCTTATTTTCCTATCCTTTTTCATTTCTAAATTACCCTAATTTCCTATGTCCCTAATTTCCTATTTTTCCTAAAACCCTTTTCCTTTTTTCCTTTTTACTAGTCTCCCTAATTTTCCATTTTTTCCTAGTTTTATAACCCTTTTTTCTATTCTTTCTTAATTTTGTACTATTAATTTCAACCCCCCCTTCTGCCCCCCCTTTTTTCCTAAATTAAATGCTTCATTTCCTCTCCTTCAACCCCGTTTTTCTCCCCCCTGCTATGCGGCCCTACCTATTCCTATTCTCCTTGAACTACGGTCCTAATCCTCATTACACAAACCCCTCACCTCCCTTGACTCCTCGACTACCCTACCATCCCCTATATATTAAACCCCTCCCCTCACCTACTTCTTGCTATACACTCTAGCCTTCTACATGCACTACTCTCGCCGCTGCCTCTACACTGCCACCACCTCCTCAGACTCTATTGCCTGCAAAACCCCCCACATACTGACTACCCCCTTGCTCCTACTCCTTGTATTCCGTCTGCCCTACACCTCTCTGCTAACCTTCTACTATCAGTCTACACTATCTTGTGCCTCGTTCTTCGCTCCCTGCCTACGACTCTCTTCAATTCACTGTCGTCGGTGGCTGGTCTACGTTGTCTTGTGACAGCTCTGCCCCCATCTCTACTATTCCACACCATCTCTTCAATGCCGCGCTACCACATGGACTTTGAGGTCTGTTACTCCCTCTTTCCTTTACTTTGGCCTTTTACTCCCCCTTTCCTTTACCACCACCCCCACCCCCCCCTCCCGTTTTCTTTTCTTTGAGTTTTAAATTAACCCCCTCCCCCCTTTTTTCATTTCTTTAAGTTTGTATAAATAACTGAACCCCCTTTCCCCCTCTATGTCTCTATTTAACCTCTATATCTAATATTCCCCCTCCCCCCCATTTCTTCCTCTTTAGATTATTGCTTCTTAATTTTCCCCTACCTGTTACTAGTTTTCTCACACACACAAACTCCATTAAATTTTATATGTATATATATATATATATAGTTTGTACTTTAATACACAGTCTAATTAATTAATTTGTTTATTACTTTATTTTTTATCATAGTACATTTCATTTTTTAATACTCTATAATTAGTTCTCTAAAATGGCTCCCTTGTCATTTTACTAATGACTAGGATTACCCTAAAAACTTGCCAAAAAACCCCCTAACATTATGTGACTATGTACCTCTAAACACATTCCCCCCTTTCCCTCTTCCTTATCCCCAAAACACCGCCCTTGTTGGACTATCAAAGCCACCAACTAATCTTGGCCACCACCGCAATATCACGTGTCATGTGCATGGCATTAAGCTCTCTTTCTTCCTTATCTTTTTCCCCTCGTCTTCTTCCCCCTAACTGATCTCACAATAGCTCCACTCTCCTTCTCTTTGTCCACCTAGTGCTACTCCATGCTTTATGAGTGCAATCTCTTTGTGCTCAATGCACCTTGTGCCTCCCTTTCATGCTCTCTTGGCTGTCCTTCAAAGCTCCCTTTGCATGGCCACCCTCTTGCCTCTTTGTCACGGTTCGTGGCCCCCTTTTTTTGTGTATTTACCAGTCGCCTTGCTTCTTCTTCCTACGAGCTTCATGTCGATGTCTCCTCCCTCATGCTTATCTTGCATCATAGGATCTTTCGGCCTATCTCTCCTCCTCTCACCATCCTACAAGGTGATTGTCTTGGGTGGCACCTTCTTACACTGTAGGCTCATGGTGTATTTGGTTGCTCAACCTTGGCTACATTTATTTGGTCACTGCTCACCTCTTTCAGTCCATTAGCTTCACTCTCATTAGCTTCTCTCATGGCGTCCTTCACTACTTGCCTCAGTTGGCTTTGGTTACTTTTCATTTCATGTAGCGTCTCTTCCACTTTTGTGCTCTCTCAAGTTCTCATGATTCTTGTATGCTCCTTCAAAAATTCCCTCAAGTTGTCATCAGCATACTTCTCACGGCATTCTCATATATAAATTGTGAGCCAATCGACCTTTGATGCTCTTAGGTCATTCCACTATTTTTATATGGTGCTCTTTTGCCATCATTCATCCTCAAAGATCGAGTGCTAGGTAGTGACTTGTCGCTCCTCTCATACTATTCTCAAGCCTTGTGATTTTCTAGCTTACGGTAACCTTCTTCAACTCTTCGATTCACATGCCTACTACGATGCTAGCTCCTTCACGCACTTGGTGCTAGTTTGTCATGGTCTTCTCAATAGTTAGCCTTTGTGGCTCTTAGTCTTATTGTTCTCTCACTTGGAGAAAGGCATTCACCTTGTCATATACAACCGTATGGACGTGGCTTAGGCAAGGTGGCTCACTATGAGAATGCCGATGACTGGGTCAAGAACTTTTTCTTGCAAGAATCTGGATCAGGAACTTTATTATATGCCTTCTCGATTACATAGTATGTTGCCCTTTTTGGTTAGTGGTTTACTATTTCATGGTCGGTTAACTTGAGGAATTCTTAGCTGTGACCCTTGCTCTTGCTCTTTATCCATTTCACGGCCCTGCTCTTTTTTCTGATCAACTCTTTTTCACTACTTGGTACTCCTAGGGAAAAGCATATATGCTTTTATATATATATATAGTTTAATTGCTTATATGTATATAAATATAAATAAATAAATAGGTCTGCTAGTACCCTATTCAATGAAAATCATTCATTCAATTTTTTCAATTCTTCTTTTGTTTTTAGCTTATACATTTCTTGTTTATTAAATTAAATGATGATGTAATTAATTCCCCCCCTTTTTTCTCTTTATATATATATAAGATAGAACTCTCTTTGTTTCTAATCGCACTATAGAGCCAAGGTAGCCTACTTCAAGAACTCAAGGCATGGTGGTGGTGTCACTCGCAACAATGCATTGCATGCGACTTCTCCATGCCTTGTGTATTCCAAATGGACAAAGGGTCCCAATTTTGTACAAACCTTGGTCAGTGTGCATAGAGAATATGTTGCAAACATGATGAGAATCATTTAAGAAACAAAAATTGTTTATAAGGCAAGTTCTAAATATTACGATAGTGCCAAGATTACCATGTAATGCGTAATGTGTGACTCCCCCCATGCTTTCACCATTAATTGCATAAACTCTTTCATAGCCATCTTGAACCTTTCATAATACATCTCATCGATTTGAACACGGCGAAGCAATTTAATCAATGCATCTTCCTTTTTCCATACTTTAGCTCTCAAAGTTGCTACTTGAGGATGAGAAGCCTTATTGGTCATGCATTCACATAATGTTTTCTAGTATTCCCAACCCAAACTGCTTTGAGACAATGTATGTCTTTGTTGAGATTGTGGTTCGATAGGAATCTCCTTGCCTTCCCTCCACCCATGGACACTTTTGCAGGAAGATTCTATGATGCCCCAGACATTTTCTTATCCTCCTTAAGTTTTACATGTCCTCCATGGAATCCCATCTCTAACAGCAACTTCTCAGCTTCTGCAATGCACCGTGAGGATACTTCTTGCAGAATTAAATTCCAAGCATAAACAAGATGCAAATACAACAACTTATCAAGTACGCACAGTTCTGCATGTAAAGTACTCTCTCAAGTGGGATGGGCAAGATGGGATCCCACTTTGGATCCTTCTTGTCGCGATTGGAGCTTGCATTTGGTTGCAAGATAGAATGCCATTCTCCCATTGTAAGCTAGCCTTTTGCTTACGTTGTGAACACATGCAATAAAGGCATGTGTTCATTGCATTTTCCCCTGTATCACAACCATGCAAGCACTTGAGGGTTTTCAAATCACCAGCAAGATGCCATTCAACTCAAAATCTTCCATGGCCATCGACTGTCAATGTTTTCCCTTCCTCTTATCTTCCAATTGTCGATGGGATTCTTGTTCTATCTAGAACCCACTTCAATGTCTCATGGCACTCTTTCGGAGTCTCAAATGCTGCAAGCCACCATATATATTTCTTTGATTGCACTGAGAAATATTGCTCTAATTCTTCATTCTCTTGAACAAAGGCTAAGGCTTTATTCATAATGCAGATGCTCACTCTCTCTAACTTGTGTTCTTTCACCAATAGAGCTTCACCCATTTTAATGACAAATATGAGCTTTCCATTGCAATCTGTACAACAAAAGAGAGAAATCGTTAGGATAAACATGATATTTAAAATGAATTAAGGAAAGTGCAATGCTATAAGGGATTTCCTTTTACCATCTTCTCTCATGCCATAGAATTTGACCATTGCTTGTTGCAGTTTCTCAACATCTAAATAGACATTGTTGAAAGCATTCATATCAAAGGTTTGCAAGCTAGATTTCTTTTTACTCTTCCAAGTTATTGTGCCCCTTACACAATGGTACCCTCCAAGCATTTCTCTTGCACTAGCAGACTTGAAAATTTTGAAAACAGATGTGTAAGCGTTGTGACTTACAACAGCAGTACACAAGCTGCAAGCACCTCCTTTGCATCCACAATATCCATGAAGTCCTTCATCACCTCTTTAGCAACTTCACACATAGGCGCTTGTGTCTTGGGTCCCTTAGTATCCCAATGACATCGCTTGACTTCAATAAACTAGGTAGAGCATATGAGCAGTCAATATCATCCCTGTCCATTCTTCCCATCACATCTTCCATGAAGTTCCTAAAGAAGAACACAAGAAAAAGTCACAAACAGTGTAGCACAAAAGAGTGTAATTTCATTGGAACATTTGATAACCAACCTTGTAACCCGGACTCTCCTCTTTCTAGCACCACTAGTGGGTGCCAATGCATCCATGTTATGTAAGTACCTTCTTTTCCTCTCCTTGAATCCGAAAGGTGCTTCTTTCATCTTTTGCACTCGTTCTTTTGCCTTCTCTCGTTCCTTCTCTACGGCTCATCGAACTTGATTGTATATAGATCTTTCCAAGCCTTTTTTGGACTCAGCTAGCTTACAGAGTTACTCTTCTAATTTATGTCACTCCAAGTCCAATGCATTTCGCTCCAAGTCCAATGCTTTGGCTTTATCATGAAGATCCTGGTTCTTCCTTTGAAGATCCTGCATAGAGTTGTGCATTGCAACAATGGTGCTATTTCCTAAATGTGCTAGCATCTTTACTTGGGCTCTATGCATCTTGCTTGCTTGCATAGTCACCATTAACTGAGCATTGTTTAACCGATTGGAATAACCAAGCAACCTGCATGTCCATTTCCAACAAACCGAACTAGCTCATGCATTGTATGAAAAGGAGGGCTCTTTTGGTTGGCAGGATCTAAAGGATACAAGGATCGTTCCACCCAAAGGTCGAGATGCTTCTTTCCTTTCGAATGAAGATTGTGGATTTTGGAAGCTCCCCTCAATCCCAGACTACATGTGCTTGCATATTCGGCCTCCAACTCTAAGTGAGCCTGGTACTTGTTGGAGACATCCTCGAATGGTGCCATGACTAAGGGAGTGTAGAGAAGGAGAAGGTGTGGAGATGCAGGCTTGAAGGAGTAGCACGCAGGAAGAGGGAGGGCGAGGAGGAGGAGGGATGGGGGAGGGAGGACTAGTAGTTGAAGAGGAGGAAAGGGGGGCAAACCAGCAGGTGTGGATGGTGAGGAGGAGTAGGCGTGGAGGAGGAGGGAGGGAGGAGCGAGGATCAGGAGGTAGGGGGGAGGAGGAGCAGCAGTGGAGGAGGAGGGAGGGGGAGGGGAGGAGGAGCAAGCATGGAGGAGGGAGGGAGGGGGAGGGCAAGAGGAGCAAGCGTGGAGGAAGGAGGGAGGGAGGGGGAGGAGGAGGAAGGGGGAGGAGGGAGTGAGGAGGGGGAGGGGGAGGAGGGGGAGGGGGAGGAGGGACGGGGGGAGGGGGAGGAGAGGGAGGGGAAGGAGGGAGTGAGGAGGGAAGGAGGGAGGGAAGGAAGGGGAGGCCCGGAGGGGGAGGGAAGGAGGGAGGAGAGAGAAGGAGGGAGGGAATTCAAAATTCGAATTTTGAATTTTGAATTTTTTGGTTCCCACCTAGGAGTAAGAGTTGTGTAAGAGGTGTAAGAGGTGGGGTCACTTTTGAACTTAACCCACCTAGATGAGAGGGGGTTAGGACTTTTTGGGACCTATCTTGGCCCTTTCATTAGGACTAATCCATTTCTTAATCCATTCCTTATGAGGCCCTTTTGAGACCCCAATTCTCCCCTAATGATAGTAGTCTTGCTAGTAAACATTTGGAGGGCATGTGGATTGTACTTTGCATCAAGATGAAATAAATGGGTTTAAATAAAATCCTTTATTTATGATGCATAGCAATTCTTATCTCCCTCTCTTTTCAAGGATGTATCCATATATGTATTTTTTCTTGAAATCATGATATTTTTTCTTTCAAGGGTCTAGATATAACCAGTGGAGGGGATATGAACAATAAAAAGAGTGGGATCCAAAGAAATTCCTTTTGGAAATTTAGAATTTGTGTTAGCTTTTGGAGTTCCCCATACTTTCCCCTTTGGAATGCCAATATTTGGAGGATTATAATCGCCAAAGTTTTGATTATTGCTAATCTAACGTGAGTGACATGGATAACAATTGTGCGCCAATATTGAAGCCCACGACATGGATGAAAGTTCTAGCTTTTGTCATGTTACGATGGTGGTAGGTGAGTCAGTGCACTTCTTCATCAAGATTCGCAATGAGGTTTGCTTTTTGATGGACTTCTTATGATAGTCTTTGTTATATATTGATTGATCTTATCTAAGGAGTGATCCTTTCATATGGAAGTTTTTTTCCTCCACTCACTGATCCCTATCGAGGGGCCAATCACCCTGGGATAAGTGGGCACAGGACACAGACCTGGCCAGTGACCGAACACATAGACAACCCTCACTCACACACATGTTCGACTACTAAGCTAGGCGTCTGCCTTAGATGGGAAGTTATATAATGATTGATGGGCTGATCCTAATTTCTCATGGAACTTTTGAAGTTTTGGGACAAATATGTGAAATAAAGAACTTAGAGAGAGAGAGAGAGAGAGAGAGAGAGAGAGAGTATCAATGTGTTTGTGTAAGCTTCAATATTGAATATTGTAACCTCCAAGTACATCTGCTTTGGCTATATATGAATAAGTCTTAGATCTTTAGAAAATCACAATTTATTAAAACAAAGAATCTTGGGGGGATCATGACTAAAACACACCCTTCTTCTATTCAATCTGTGAATACCCCCTTTATTCGATACCCTTTTGTATGTGAAAAATGTGTAAAGAAGGGATTTAAAAAAATCCTTCTATTGAACACACATGCTATACTTACATATTAATGAGTTACTCCCCCGAGCAAAGAATGACTTGCTTGTAGCCTTGCTTTGCAAAAAATTTGTAAAAAAGCAATGAACATTAACAATAGAGTTAAAATGGCCTATGCGTGTGCATGTGTGTATGTATGCATGTACACATGGGTTGGAAAACAAAAAGGCTTTTGAACTACATGCACATGCATGTGCACGCGTGCGCGTGCATGTATGCATGTGTATGTGAGTGTGCACATGCACGTGCATGTATGTATGTGTGTGCATGCACATATGCATCCATGAGTGTGTATGTATGTGTGTACATGTACATTTATGCACATGTGCACACATGTACATGAGAGAGAGAGAGAGAGAGAGAGAGAGAGAGAGAGGGAAAGGGAGGTTATTTTGTGGACTTAAGTGCCCACCATCTCAACCGTTCAATCTAGATTTCCAATAACATTTCCAAAAACACATGTGTCGACAGGCGGCAAGGGTGTTTGCAAGAGACCGGCACCAATCAGCTGAGGTGGGCGAACTCCCAAACCACGTGAGCTGCCACCAACAACGCCACGAACATGAGTTTCTACACGAAACTCCAACCTGAGTTTTTACACAACTCATCCCTCAACTGAAGGGGTTTGGCCTGCAGGCAGTGTAGCCACCATCAACGAGAAGGTTGTGGCCGGAGATGTATCGTCCATCGTCACACGCCAGGAAGAGAGCAGCTCTGGCGATGTCGTCCACCTCCAGCGTCACACCCTTGAGCTCCGACGCCCTCTCGATCACCTCGGTAACAGAAGCTGCAGTAATTTTGGGTTTGAATCGATTGAAAACATCCACCAGCAAGGGAGTTGCGATTCCTGCCGGTGATACGCAGTTGATACGAATTCCATGCTTGCCTAGCTCGATCGCAGCAGACTTGACTATGCCCGGAATTGCATGCTTCGATACTGTGTAGGCGTGGTTGCCTCCCCATGCTTGCACCGATGCTACACTCGCTGTGCATACTATGCTTCCTCTCACCTTCCCTTCCAACATCGCCCTTGCTGCATGCTTCACCCCAATCACCACCCCTCTCACGTTCACTCCCATCAGCTTGTCGAACTCTTCCATGTCTAGATCTGCTATCGATCCCATCCCCCCATCCGCTACCCCCGCGTTGTTGAACATCACGTCCAGTCGCCCATGCTTCGACACTGCACTGCCCACCGCCTCCGCCACATCCTTCTCCTTTGTTACGTCGCAGTGCACGTAGTGTGCCCATGGCTCTAGGTCCTTGGACACCGCCTTACCCAGCTCATCCTTGATGTCTGCTATCACCACTTTGGCTCCGTTTGCCACAAATAACCTGGCGGTAGCTTCTCCGATTCCGCTTGCTCCCCCCGTTATAACTGCTACCTTTCCATTTAGCCTGCACGATGCGATGAGATCCTTGCAAAGGGAAAACTCGCAAGAGCTTTCAATCACGTTACGCGTCTGAAGTTTATGCCGAAATATTTATTTCAAACGCTGCAAAACACCATGGAAAGCAATAACAGAAGAATAAGTCTTTACTTGTTCAGACTTTCTGAATTTGAAGTTGTGATCGAGTTTCGACGAATGTTCGGTACTGCTGTGATATTTGGAAACGCAATCGAAAATATCTTTTGCATCCTAAGCACAGGAAGAGCGGAACGTTTGGCCCATGCCATCGCATTATTTCTGTACAAAGTACAACAAGAAGATCGAAGCTAAGAAACGCAGCATCTAGAAAATTTGATCAGAGGAGGATCGAGGCTAGGACAGGTTGCACAGCATCTAGAAAATCTCACCTGGATGATCTTAGTTGAAGCATAATTTGCGAAGGAGACTATTAGTTACTGGCTTTGAGCTCTCAGAACCAGGACCATATTTTGCTCACAATTCAGATAATCTCGTCAGAGGGCAACAGAAAATTCCATCTCCATGCCGGCAATCTTGTCTTTCTCGACTATGGAGTCCTCGGACCTCATTGAAAATCTTGATATTCGTTCCGTGCGTATTATGTTCCCATTATTGTTGCGTATAATAGTCCACAAAGAGGCATTTTCAATGAAGGAAACACCACGATTGAGAATCATGAGGCATTCTTCAATGACTAGCTCCAAAATATGTATTTGAACCGCAACAACTATCTGACGTCAACTCTTCCATATTTCGAGAATCAACGTGCCTCAGCCAAGCATTGTATACATGATATTCGCAGTCACGAAAGGATATAAAATTATGAAAGGGCCATAGGCTAGTTTTACGTCTAAATCATTCTACATGACATCCCTGACCTCACCAATACCGTGAGGCTTCCAGAATCCACACGAGAAGAGCATGGCATGCTAGTTTAATGTTGGGGTTTGTACTTAAGTAATCACCCCATCTTACTTCAACTAAGGCAGTGCTTGATTGAAAGCAAACCCCCCAATGTTGAGAATTGATGCATAAGTGGTAGTTTCTTGTATTAGAATAGAGTTTGTAATCAATTTGGATGACTATGTTGAATGGAGGTGCAAATTTTCATTATAACACACTTTTCTATTTTACCTCTTGACATTTTGCGGGCCTTAATTTTTTTTTGCATCGTGGCATGGGATCCATCGATAAGTTTTCGAGTCAAAAAACCATTTGTATTGCCATTGGTATTACCATCAGTATTGTTGTCAGCATAACCATTGGTACCAATAGACATACTAATGATTATACCAACAGCGATAATATCGACATCAATACCGACTCTGGTAAAACATTTACCGACAACTAATATTTTGACTTGTATACCAACTCTGGTATTCTTAATAAGATTTACATAATAGTGTCTGTAATAGGACCCAAATTTATTTTCCACTGCAAGTTTGATCATTTTAAAGATTAGAAATCTAAGAGTACGTACACCAAATGTGAGTTAAAAATATACATATATTCATGATGAAGTTAGTATACAAATCAACATGTGTAGGATTTCCCTCTCCTCTCCCTCTCTTTTCTCTCCTTTTCTCTCTTTTCTCTCTTGTCCTCTCACTTGCTCTCATTCCCTCTTTGTCTTTCTTCTCTCTTTCCCCCTCTCTTTTTCTCACTTTTTTCCCCTTCATCCCCCTCTCTTAACACCTCTCTTTTTTGCCTCCTTTTTGCATGTTCCCCTCTCTCTCCCTCTCTTTTCCCCTCTCTTTACTGCCTCCTTTCCGCATGTTCCCCCTCTGTCTCCCTCTCTTTTCCCCTCTCTTTTTTGCCTCCTTTTTGCATGTTTCCCTCTCTCTTTTCTCTCTGTTTCTCCCATTTGTCTCCTAAGCCCTCTCGCAATAAGGAAAAGGGATCATAGGCATGTTTTCATATGCATTTTTTGACTTAAATTAAAAAGTGATGGGCATGTCTATTAGTGCGTCTATAGACTCGTATCTAAATGCACGTCTACATAATAGTGGGATGCACTTATAGACGCTTGCATAAACGTGCTTATAGATGCTCTAAAGTAAAAAAAAAGAAAGAAAGAATGTTGTGTGGTTGTAGGAATCCCATTTCTACAGTGTGAAATGGAATTCCTACAGCCAACAGCATTTTATTTTGCACAATTCTGCACATGTCTATAACTATTGGTAATTTGTTATATATTATTAAATGAGTTAAGGGACGGATTACTGGAACTTGAAGTCATATACAAGCTGACAATTACAATTTTGAATAAAACATTACAACTCCAAAATATTTTACATCACAAAGACTTCATGGCTAAAACATTGCATAAGGAAATTGAATGCCAAAAAATAATAGGAGTGTATATTAATTCATGGACCAAAAAGTGTTTGTATATACATATAGAATGAATCCAAGCCACTTGTGGCTTTAAGTACAAAAAAGAATACTAGCTAGCTAGCACTACTTCTATGACTAGTTGGAGGCATCCTCATCATTGTTCCCGTCACTGCTCCCGCCACCCTCGAAGCCTTCTTCATTGCCTTCTCCCACCTCAATACCCTTGTCTTCTTCCTCCTCAATACCCCCAAGAGCCTATAAATGAGGGACAACATGTATCAATGTATGTAAAATCAAGTAAATTCACAATATTGACATTTCTTAAGTACTTTTAATACCTTCATGGCCATTCCAATAGCCCGGCTATACTGCTCCTCAGTAATCATTCCCTCGTCATAGAAGTGCCTCCAAGTAGCTCCCCACAGTTGCATTTTTTTGTGACTTGTTCTTAAAACTTTTATGGAGGGGTTACAAAAAAGGAAAAACCTCCTAATAAACCACATAAACATAATATAATTTGAGGTCAATACTTATAAATTAGGCCTCCCATGATGCAATATCCCATGCTCCAAAATGTGAGGATTCATATTGCTTGATTTGGATCTGTTGTGCCTCTCTATGCTACAGACTGGGATCCTCTTTTGCTAGCTTCAAGGCTTTCTTCCACTCGCACTTATGAGTGGTGTGTGGCTGACCCCTTGGTGGTTGTCCACCCTTTATCCTAGCAATCTCGGCCAGTGCCTACCTCTTTAGCAAAGACCTCTTATTAGCAAGGATATTGGGGTGTGAACATGATTGAGTGGACCAAAAAGCAGTGTCCATGGACACTACTACTTTGAGAGACTAATTTAGGGTGCCCAAAGCATAGGTGGACAAATATTTTGTGCTTTTAATCCTTCCTATATTTAAAAAGAACTAGAAGCACTATTCTTTCTGCCTATGGAATTTCTAAAAGCAATATTAGGGGTGCTTTTTGACTACTAGCAAAGCAGTAAAAGTGTACCAACCAATGATGCTTATAGCCATTAGTAATCTTTATCTTTGCCTATGTGTCAATGATCTCATGGTATTTTGGATTGGGATACGTCCTGTGTAAACTCTTGATGGTATCAACAGCCAAACTTTCTTTTTGCTCTTTGAATTTTGTAAAGAGATCTCTGTACAGAGCACATGAAGGACATGATTTCCTTCCCCCATGAATCCTGCAAGATGCTTCCCATCTCAGTGATATCATAATATAATGTACCATCACACCCTCTGGCACATCTGCATCTGAACCATCCCCACCACCAAAGCACTATGCCATGCATCTTGTGTGTCCACTCTCCCTGCTAATATGCATGTTGCTATGTCATGATGAGCTACTGCAAAGATGGGCACTCACCTCTAGAGAAGGGGTTCCTGACTGCATGGGAGGGCATGCAGCTCTGCGATCTAGAAGGAACTCTTGACTACACAAGAGTAGGCTCTGTGATCTCTGGAAGGGGCTCTTGACAACATGGGAGTAGGCTGGTAGCTTTGCCTTCTGCTTGGGTGTCTTGATGACTCCACTTGGGTGACCACCCCACAGGTGGTGTGGGGTGGTTTGGAGTTTGTACTCTCGAATCTTGCAGGGTGGGTGGAGTGTTTGTCATGTAGCTATATAACTTCTGTGGAGTAGGATGGTGCCCCAAAAGGTTATTTAATTGTTGCAAGAATGCATCTCGAGGATCAGGCAAACCTCTTGAAGAGCTTCTTGGCCACATGATGAACTGCAAATACACAAAGACACAAAGGCATATACACAAATACACATGATGAAAAATGATGAAAAAAGATGCAATCACAAAAATATCTAACATGATGATAGGAAGAATCTTTGTTGCCATATGATAGACCTTTGTTGAATGATCTAATCCTTGCTAGTTTGTGAGCCATGGATTCAAACCATTTTTAAAAGTACCATCCTTAACACTCCTTTGATGCATTCTATTTGCATCTACAAATGCTTCTAGTGAGGGTGAGTGACACACTCACTAGAAGGGTTTGTAAATGCATGTACAAATCATCAAAGGGACTTCAAGAGAAGAAGAAAAGAGAAGAGAAGAAGACTAGAAGAGAAGAGAAAAAGATAAGAAGAGCACAGAAGAAAAGAGAAGAAAAAAAGAAGAGAAGAAAAAGAGGGAGGAAGAGAATAAGAGGAAGAAGATAAACAAGTAGAGGATAAGATAAAGAAAATAAAAAAGGAGAAGAGAATAAGAGTAATAAGAGAAAGAGAAGAAAAAGAGGGAGGAAGAAGATAAACAGGTAGAGGATAAGATAAAGAAAATAAAAAAGGAGAAGAGAATAAGAGTAATCAAAGAAAGAAGAAGAGAGAGAAGAGAAGAGAATAAGAGTAATAAGAGAAAGAAGAAGAACAGAAAAGAAGAGAAGAGGATAAAGAAGAAAATAAAGAAAGAGAAGAGGAGAAGAAGAGAGAGTTGATAAATAGCAAGCTGTCCATGCACCAAATGTGCAAGAAATGGTACCACCAAATACTCCCACAAGTATACAATCAAGGGTAGATGATGGATCATCTATTGGTGGAAATGATGAGCCAAATGTGGCTGATATGCAGGTGGGACAGCAAGCTGAAATGCCCTTGAGAAGATCATCTAGAGTGTCTAGGCCCATTACCAACATATTTGCAACTCAAAATAGTGAGATTCCAACCTATTCATTCGTGTTACCTACAAAGATTATGTGGACAATGTAAGTTGTAATTTGTAATTTATGTCCAAGAGTGGTAGAATCGGACATATCCTTCATGTAAAGAGCGAGTGTAGTTTGCCTAATAGATTTCCTAAGTATGGTTATTTATATAATCTTGTAAGACATCTGTTTGAATAGAGAGCTATGCATATTGTATAGAGATTCTAGCCTTATGGTCGTCCCTTGTCCATCCTCTCCTTTCCCACATTCACCACATCTCTCAAGATGATATCAAAGCCAAAGTGCCTGTACCTCTTGCCATAATGCACCTCTTTTCTCAACCATTGTTACTTGATCTATGCTTTTATGTCCAAGTTCTTCTTACCCTCCTAGAGCTTGTTGTTCTAATGACCCTATTTCAAAAAGCTCCTCATTCTATGTTCTTTGTTTGAAGGTTCTTGTGTGTCCTCCAACCATTGTTGGAACCACTTCAAATTGAGAGGGAGTATAACATTGCCATTCCCCCTCCTCCATTTTTAGTTTGATGAGGAGTGAAGGTTCCTTCTTCTATTAGTTTGTTAGAGAAAAAACAATTTTCCCTTACGTAGTCCAGACTTATTAAGGTTCATGAAGGATGAAGCCTCCTCTGCCAATTCCTTTCCTCATTTTTTGTTGGTCAAGATGGGTCAAGGATTCCCATAGCTCTCTTTTTTACTTTTCTTGGAATTCTTGAGGGGCCACATGATGGCATGCCCCTCCTCTGGTTTTGAGGCCCAATGGCCAGCGTTAACCCACGTGAGCCAACGTACAAGGCACAAACCATCACCATTGCGGTAGCACCGAGGCTAAGGCCTCTAAGAGCCTTACCCTTGGTCCCAAGCACCAAGGGTTCCAAGACTGGTGACTGGCCAAGGCAACCACAAGGCCCAATGCACAATGCAATAGTGTGCACAATGCACAAGGTACAATGGCACTAGCTAATGCCAATTGTAATGAAAACCCATCAGTGATCCTGAAGTTCCTAGAATAGGATGGAAGATAGAGCACATATGTGGTTAAATTGTGGCTTAGCACCCAAGGACGTGCAAAAAATGTCGGAATAGTAAAGCAAGTAGAATGCGCATTAGTGTGACACATGGTAGGTGCCTAAAATAAGGCTAAATATATAAGTTCTATCCTTATGCCCAACAAGAGGTCTATGGCTTGGTGAATAGAGTTTTAGTGGTTGTTTCAGCAGAAGTGAGTTCGAATCCCTTACTCTGCATGCATAGACATTTTCAAAGGTGTGAATAAACAACGATTTTGTTGGTTAAGGCTCCATCCACTCAATTAGCCATCTAAGCAACATGTCACAACACATATTAGTAAGAGCTACATCAATATGACATGGATGAGAAAATTTACCACTTATATTGGAAAGAAGCTTGCAACACTACCATCTGTCTCATGAATAGATGTCAAACTACCATACTTTACCAAAATAGTTATTCACTAAAAAGAAGCCTCATATTTCCAATCTCACAATTTTTGGATTATTGGCATATGTTCATGTGCCAATAACCATAGAAGAAACCTTGGTGCCAAGTCACAAAAATCTATGCTTACAAGATACAATGATGAAAGCAAATCCTATCAACTATGGGATTTGGCTAAAAGGAAGTTCAATGTCTCTCATGATGTCATTATTGATGAAATAGCAATTATTATGATCAGCCGACAATTGTTAAAATGCCTATTTAGCACCTTCATCATCATTTTTGATAAGAATAGTAGTCATTATGAATAACCAACAATTGTTTAGATACCTACTCTAGCACCTTTTGCACCATGCCATAAAGTTTCATATGAGAAGCCACCAAGCAATCCATGGTGACTCATCAACCACTACCTCATGCTACAAATATTCAAGCTCCAGCAAGTGTAGCCGATCCAAAGCTATTATGCACGTTATTGAAGGTGGCATAGAGTATACAAAATGTTCTTTTGCAAACTCCAGAGATTAATAGATGGGAAGTCCTAGACAAATGAACTATAAACCAATTATGATTTTATGGACAAAGTGATGGAGATCAATGAGGTAGCAACATATTAGAATGGCAAGTAGCCGTGCATGAGGAATGTCAAGCCATCATGGACAACAAATGGACTCTTGAAAGGTTGTCTAAACACAAGCACAATATTGGATGCAAGTGGGAAAAGTTGAGCTCACTCCAATGGTCAATTTTACAAGATCAAATCCCAACCTGTTGCCAAAGGATACGCACAAGAGTATGGAACAAGCCACAATTGAAGATTTTACTATAGTTGCCAAACTAACAAGTAGAATAGTGTTGCTATATTAGCACCTTTAACCTCCCACCTATTGGATGGATATGAAAACTACCTTTCTAAATGGGTGCATTTATGAAGACAACTACATGGATCAACTTGAAGGCCATGTTATTATAGATCAAGAGCATCTCAATGCAAAATTTTGAAGTCTCTTTATGGCTTAAAACAAGGCCTATGCATTGGAATGCTGATTTCTATATCAACTTAGTTTTTAGACTACACCTGCAAGTCCCTCCTTGTACATTCTTCAAATAGGTAAGACCATTGCAATTATCATCATTTATGTCAAATGATTTGCTTCTCACAAGATTATGTGAGCGATTACTCACACACGTGAGAGAAAAACTTACATTAGAATATTCTAAAAGATATGGGTCATTTACATTACTTTCCTCGCATTGAGATTTAAAGATCAAACTCTATTTCGTCCAAGTATGCTAAAAAGATTTTGAAAGGGTTTCACATGTCAGAGGCCTAACCTTTTGACATTCTAGTGGAAGGCAGTATGAAGCTATCACAATATGTAGAATCATTCAAGACAAGGATCTAAAGCAATACCATCAACTCATTTTTTGCACCTCATCTACTTGACACCAAGTCTTAGTTATATTGTTGTGTACTTAACCATAAATGAAGCAACCCAATAAGATATCGCTTCATGCAGCATAGAGTGCTTAGAAATGTGAAAATCAAGCCAATGATGAAACCTCTGTGAGTATGATTCAATAGCATATGCTTATATCTAGGGGGACAAAAAGAGCAAGTTTGCATTAAAAAGTAAAAGATGTATACTTTTGTTGGATATACAAATGATAAAGTATACAAAATGCACAATCTGACAACAAAGAAGATGTTCTACAATTGAGATGGTACTAATCTCAAAGAAATGCCAAAGAAAGCCTCCAATAGACGAAGTAGTGCAATTTTGAAATAAGATATAGCAACAAAAATAGGAACAATTGGATGATGCAATCCAACAAATAGGAGGAGCAATGAAGTTGATGTATGAAGGACCAAGTAACTCCTGGTCAGTAACAACCTAAAACTTCACACTCATCAAGTTCTCTATGGAGAGAATCTGATTAGCCTACATGAAGAGCAAACCTTAACCAAGTTGGGTAAGAAAGCTAGTGGAAGAAGCAAAAACATTATCAAAGATCAGAGACCTAGACATGAGGTCTATGTTCTTACTCACAAATGTCAAAGAGCCAAAATAATTTGAAGAAGCAACCCTGTCAAAACATTGGATTCAAGCCATGGAGGAAGAATATTATAGAAGCCTTCACAACCGTATTGCTTCTTCACAAGAACAATATATTATGCCTCTTGTTAGCAAAGCAACTATTTTGCTTGACCGTATGGTTGGTTTAACACACTCTAAGCATGTATCTTTAAACCAGACAACTCTATGGTTGTATGCTTGGCACGATAGCAGGTGTGATGTCGGACCTATCACTCGTTACTTCCCAAATTGTTCTTTTTAACATTCCCATTTGCCTCTAGTTTATCTTTTAATTTTTGAGCCAATCCTTGGAACTTGTATAGTGAGATTGTGGCTGCTCCACATAGCTCCTTACCAATTGGTCCTCCTTTGCCAAAAGCTTTGGAATTTTTCATAGCTGCCTCTAGAATGAAGCTCCCATTGAGCTCCATCAAACCTTGAGCCTGCCAAGATTTCCTATAATCTCATGATCTTTTGGCTTCATGATAATAAAAGGCCTTCAATCAAGTGACCATCCCTATCCACATCATACATACACTTATGACTCCAAAAGACAGGCAGAAAGGTCTCCCTCTGTACATTGTTTAACCTCCACTTGAATAAACTTTGTGATCATTGCATGCACTGGAAATCAGCAATAATGCATAGAAGGAAAACATATCCTGGTGCGTCACTTTTCTTGCCATTGAAGCCAATCAAGTACCTCCCTGAAAGTACTCATTAGAACAGCCTCCTTTTGACTCTCTGAGAGCGTGCACTGGCATGTTCCACAACTCCAGATTCCATAAGAATCTGGTCCTCTGCAGCCTCATTCTGAGCATGCTTTAAGCAACATTACCTTCACAAATGGCTTTTTTGGATTACCTGAAACTTGTCAAACATGGACCTTTGCCTCATTGCAATCCTTCACTTGATTAAAAACATACCTAACTGAATCTAGGTCGCTCTCCTCTCTTTAAGCAAGAGCCTTCGTCATCAGTTGCAGAGTAGACTACCTGGGCTTTACCAAGGACTTCCCCTCACTAGGCTCTGATACCATGTTGGAAAAACCCACCTCTAAGCAGGCGTCTCTAAACTAGACACCATATAGAAGACCAATGATGCAGTCTATGCTGCTATGTCACCCACTGTAACTCCGCTGAGTCGTTAAATTGGCTGACTGGGTTTGCCAGTTTGGTTGGCTAGTTTTTCCATGCAGCGGAAATAGAAATAGAAATGAGTCGTTTGGTTGACTGACTGGGTCAGCCAGTCGGAGATACATCCAACCCTATCAAAAGGCACTTTCCGCCAGTTCCTTAGTTCAGATCAGAGGTCTATGGAGCAACACTTCAGCCCATGTGGCATCCAAACCTAATGGACACAACTGCAGACTCTGTCGCCCACCATTCCTACACTAGTACCATGTCCCTGTGCTCTCCTCATATGGGTACTTTCATGTGGCACAATGGACCCTATTTTCCAACACCCCCTCTCATTGTCACACTGTGTTCCCACAATGAATCGAAGATGTATCAACTCCATCTACTCCCTTTCAGAAGCTCTTAGAATAGATTGATAAATGTGTTGAAATCAAGTCCATACCATGAACCTTGAAGTCCAGCTCTGTTTCATCCTTGCACTTCAAGAACCAAGCCGGTACGTAGGTACAACCATAGTACCATCCTTCAATGGCACTGTCAAATGTTGTCACGAACACACCGGATACACGAAATAACTCAGTACAATCAGTGGGCACATCCAGTTGTCCTCTGAACTAGGAACCATCCAGACCCTAAAAAGTACTAAGTCTCCTTGGTTTGTTTCAACCCATTGTGCACCTCGCATGATCCATAATACACATCCAGAAACCTTGCAATTACTCCCAAGTTATCACCAGACACAAGCTCAATATGAGCTCTTCTCATGTTCAAACCTAAGCCCACCAAGGTACAATATTACTCCCATCTATAGATTCCTCTGGTCCTGCCTTGTCTAGATGATCACTCACCTGGTTGCCATCTTCCATCTTCAACATGGACAGCTGATTTTGAAGCATTACAATACGACCAGTATTCACCATCTTGTACAAGTCTTTGAAAATCGATCTATCTTCAACATGGACAACTAACTTTGGAGCATTACGATACGATCAATATTTGCCATCTTGAACAAGTCTTTCAAAATCATCTATGCCTTAGGTGAAATCTCCACCAGTTGAATGTGCAGAAGTATTGGATCTGTGGTTGTCCGATGATCATTCATGATGCATCAACATCTTTCTGACCTGTTCTTTGGCATCGTGTGGATCTGTCACTCCGGCTACCTTCTTTGGTAGCATCCTTCTCATCCTCTGGTTTCAATCCCATCCTTCAGCTCTCTCCCACAATCCGCATGCAACCATGTGACCCAAATCTTCCAAATTGGATAGTTTGTTCTGTCTAGCATCCCCGTTGCACCAAAATTTCGGATTGACATCATCATGTGGGAGAGCTTCTGCACCTATGAAATTTATTGCAAAGGGAGTTCACACTTACAAATGCAATGACCTTCTTGTCACACATCTCCTGATCAGAAGTCCGCTTCCTCTTTTATCTGCCAAAGTCAATCTCTTATTGGATGGCTTGACCACGAAGGCATACACCTCTTGGCTTCAGATCTCACCCTCCTATGAAACCCTAGTCTCTCATAGCTCTCTTCCACACACACCACCGTCTCACAGCTCTCTCTCTCTCTCTCTCTCTCTCTCTCTCCAGTTTTCTGCTCACACTCATGCCTACGTTCATTTGTGCTGCTAGCACTTTGAGGGTTTGTTTGACAAGGCTCTAATATGTCTTTTTCGAAAGATTGTAGTATGCGAGTCCTCTAAGAGCGTGTTTGGAAAGCTGTACTTGTATGCCTTGTTTGCCTTCTCGTATCCTTTGCAAAGGTGGTGTATTTGTGTAGACACATCATTTTGTCAATCAAGATACTATCAACAAATATGAATGTTCAATGAACAAAGTTATTTCCATGTTTGAAGCTTGGCTAAGCTTTGGTGGATTCTCAATCCATAGAAGGACATGGTAATTGATGTTGGAATTCTGTAACAAATAAAAAATCCAATACCTTGCCAAGGATTTTTTTGTTTCTTTTAACTCTTTTTATGAACATAATACCTTGCTATAGTGATTAGGTCTCAATGCAGGAGGTGTTAAAAATACGAAGCCTTCCTTGGCTACTTTGCACTTAATATTTGGGTTAGGCATTGTAGACATCATCTTTTAGAACATGGGAATGCAATAAAGAATGTAGGAGGCCCAATTTGTCATTTGCTGAAATGTGCATCCAATTTTGAGAGACTCTGGCTTCGAGAGAGGGGCATACTATATTTATAATGTGGTGTGGGTGTGTGTGCATGCGCGCGCATGCATGCGTCATGCATGTGCAAGCATATGTGCATGTGTGAGTGTATGCATGCATTTGTTGTGTGTGTGTGTGCATGCATGTACGTGTGCACACGCATGCACACGTGCACGTGTGTGTGTGTGTGTGTGAGAGAGAGAGAGAGAGAGAGGGGGAGAAAGAGAGAGAGAGAGAGAGAGAGAGAGAGAGAGAGAGAGAGAATTTTGTGCCTATTGTGTGGCATGCTTATGATACTGTGGCCAACTTGCCATTAGTCTAGTAGGTTGTGTGGCTTGCTTATGTCAAACTAGATTAAGCCACAAAGTATACATGCTACTATTCTTTCTATGTGTGATGTGCATGTAGTTTATGTTATGCATTAGCATTGGTTATGAGCTTATGCTATGTTACAAATGTACACGCTTGTTTGATTTGCAAAAACTGGTAGATTATAATTTTCATATAATAGAAAAGAAAAATGAGCTATGAACCATATTTATATGATGATGTAACAATAATCCTACATATCTTCTCACATGTGGGTCTATCGAGGAGGTTTTGCTAGCTCCTACACCAGTGCATGTGAGAAACCAACATATGTGAATAGAGGATGATCATTGATCAAATAGTGCAAATGGGCACTTACTAGAGATAGAGTAGGATGTGGAGAAACGTGATACACTATGCCTGCTTAGTGGTTGTGTAAAGAATGTGGGGCATCAACACCTCAGTTACAAGATCTTGCCATGAACAATTCCTCTAGTGAGTGTCTAAGCCACAAGGAATCAATTATAGATATATAGGGTTGAGAAACCACACTTTATTAAAGAAAATAATCAAGTACTCTTTGGTGAATGTACGATGCTAGAGTACGATGATGATATAGGAGATCAACTCGGTATAGAGTTAGAGATGGACTTGTTTGGCATGTTAGACTTGGCTCAGGATGTGAAGCCGTTGATGTAAATGCTCTTCATTGACTTTTTTCATCTCAAACTTGGACATGAATATATGAGCTTCAAAGGCTTGATGTACATGCTCTTGTACTTTTATTCTCTCAAAGGATCAAACATGTATGAAAATGAAAAAAATTTTGTCATTGGGAAAAACTATCTTTTAAGGTCGGTATGGGAAAAAAAACTCTTTGTAAAACGTTGCTATAGGAAAGTGTCTCAGTGTCACTATATAACGACTATTACCAATCTGATAAGGGTCTCTATATAGCGACTTTAGGCAAGCATCGCTATATAGCGACATTTGCCTAAAGTCGCTATATAGCGACCCTTAACAAGGCCCGCTTCCAATATCGACGATTAGCGCCCCGTGCATGCTAAAGGTCAGTACTTAAGCATCGCAATAGGGTCCGTGTGTAGTAATGTGTGACAATTTTGCCATCACTCCATGATCAAATGTATCGCACATTGCATCAATCTTCTCTATTGAAAAAGATTACTATGCAACCACATTGCATTTTATGAATGATTCTAATAAATAAAACAAATTAGCACTTCATAATAATAGTAATACATATAAAGAATTGAATAAAAGAAGATGCAATATGAAGACAGTCAATTGGAAAGTTAGTCAATTTCAAGAATGTTAAAGTCAAAAACTAAACTACAGTTTTAAAGAAGTAATAGAATATCAACATGGAATTTTTATGCATTATGGTATTAAATGATTCAAAAGGGAAAACAATTGTGTTAAGAAATAATATGGAATGGCATGAATTATTTTCTACTATTAGCTATATATTGACCAGTTCTACATGGTGAAATAATGTCACTATCAATTATATTGGGCTCTCAAAGCTCTACTAAGACAAGACCACAACATTCTTGGACTAGTGTTAGATTTTTTTTTTGTTACAGAATTCCAAAACAGACGAAGCTAGCATGACCACAGACTACTTTGGACTAAAGGTGCACCTACTTACGGTAGTTGTGAGATGGCTGTGTTAGAATCATTTATAGACAAATCCATTACAACAAACATCTCACTACTTGACAATGACCATAACGACTTGCACACACATAAACATAAAAAAACATGTAGAAAAAGAGGAAACCATTGCCGATTCCATTTTCCAAGGTCACCCATGCGCAAAACAGAAATTCTTATGCCGATAACTAACCAGCATCAACTTGAAGTCCACAAGTCCAATTACAAAAAAATCTATGTAGTATTAGCAAACGGCACAACCAAAGATTTACATTTCGATGCATTCCTTGTAGAAACTTCAATATCTGAGGACAACTACATCCTTGCAATAAGAAGTACGATTTCACAATAGGGCGTGTTCAAAGGGCCCATTTTCACCCTATGCACCTCACTTCATTAGTGAAGGAGCAAGATAAGGAATGGATCATTAGGATTTGCATGTCCATGTGTTCGACGGGCTCAAAAGTTTCACAGGTCTTAAACCCTATGGTTTCCATGCTCTTGCAAAGTTTGAGTCCCATGCGACACCAGATTTGGGCAGGGTGAGGGTAGAGGGCCCATTTTCACCCTATGTAGCTCGTTGCATCAGTGAAGGAGCAAAAAATGGAATGGGTCATTTGGATTTGCATGTGCATGTGTTTGATCGAGCTCCGAATTTGCACAATTCCTAAACTCTATGGTTTCCATGCTCTTGCAAAGTTGGAGTCCCATCCGCCACCGGATGTGGACACGATGAGGTATGAGGGCCCATTTTCACCCTATGCACCTCGTTGCATCACTAAAGGAGCAAAATAAGGAATGGGTCCTTAGGATTTGCATGTCCATGTGTCCGATCTGGCTCAAAATCTGCACATTTCCTAAAACCTATGGTTTCCATGCTCTTGCATAGTTTGAGTTCCATCCGACATTGGCTGTTGGCATGGTGAGGTTAGAGTGTCCATTTTCAGCCTATGCACCTCATTGCATCAGTGAAGGAGAAAAAATTGGAATGGGTCAACCCGATTTCCATGTCCATGTGTCCGATGTGGTTCAAAATTTGCACAGTGCCTAAACCCTATAATTTCCATGCTCTTGCAAAGTTTGAGTCGCATCTAACATCGGATGTGGACATGGGAAGGTTAGAGGGCCAATTTTGTCCCTATGCACACCGTTGAATGAGTGAAGGAGCAAAATAAGGAATGGGTCATTCGGATTTGCATGTGAAAGTGTCCAATCGGGCTTAGAAGTTGCATAGATTATAAACCCTATGGTTTCCATGCTCTTGCAAATTTAGAGTCTCATCCGACACCGGATGTGGACATGGTGAGGTTAGAGGGCCCATTTTCACCCTATGCACTTCGTTGCATCAGCGAGGTGCAAAAAATAAGGAATAAGTCATTACTATTTGCATGTCCATGTGTCTGATCCAGCTCAAAATTTGCACAAGTCCTAAACCCTATGATTTCCCTAGTCTTGTAAAGTTTGAGTCCCATCCCACACAAGATGTGGGCACGGTGAGGTTGGAGGGCCCATTTTCACCATATGCACCTCGTTGAATTAGTGAAGGAGTAAAATAAGGAATGGGTCATTAGGATTTGCATGTCCATGTGTCTAATCGCGCTCAAAATTTTTATAGGTCCTAAACCCTATGGTTTCCATGCTCTTGCAAAGTTTGAGTCCCATCCGACACTAGATGTTAGGACGGCGAGGTCAAAGGGCCCTTTTTCACCTTATGAACCTCGTTGCATCAGTGAAGGAGCAAAAAATGGAATGGGTCATCCGGATTTGCATGTCCATGTGTTCGATCGGGCTCAAAATTTGCAGAGATCCTAAAACCTATGGTTTCCATGCTATCACAAAGTTTGAGTCCCATGCGACACTAGATGTGGACCGGCAAGGTCAGATGGCCCATTTCCACCCTATGCACCTCATTGCATCAATAAAGCTGCAAAATAAGGAATGGGTCATTAGGATTTGCATGTCCATGTGTCCGATCAGGCTCAAAATTTGCACAGGTCCTAAACCCAATGGTTTCCATGCTCTTGCAAAGTTTGAGTCCCATCTGACATCAGATCTAGGCATAGTAAGGTAGAGGGCCCATTTTCACCCTATGCACCTTGTTGCATCAATGGAGCAAAAAATGGAATGGGTCATTAGTATTTGCATGTCCATGTGTTCGATCGGGCTCAAAATTTGCCTAGGTCCTAAACCCTATGATATCCATGCTGTTGTAAAATTTGAGTCCCATCCAACACCGCATGTGGGCACAGGGAGTTCAGAGGACCCGTTTTCACCCTATGCACCTTGTTGCATCAGTGAAGGAGCACAACAAGATCATGAGCGTACATGTATTCCCATCTTGTTGTTGCGATTAGGGTTTAGTTGACTCGTGTTCGCAGTCACAAGATGACATCCACTCCTCGATGGCGCCTTGCTCTTGAGGATCACAAGAGCATACTTGTGACTATTGGCATGAGAGCAGGATCCTGAGGAGTAGTTTAGGGGATATCATTTTATTGGGGGTGCTAGTTTATTACATGTCAATGTATTGGAGATCTACAGTCTCACATTGTGAGCACACCATTGTATTTTGCATGGACTTTTTTATGCATTTCACTGTGTACGACATGATTGGTTTTTTACAGTGTCATGCACATCTTGTATTTGGCTCTATTTTATTTATGATCTGCATTGCCTCCATCATTCCATTCATGTTTTGGTGATTTAAGTCGTTGTTGTACATGTATCATGCAATAAAGCAATAATAAATTGTGTAAAGGATTTGCATGTCCATGTGTCTGATGAATAGAAGAATAGAAGACAAGAACAAAAAGAAGAAAAGAGAATAAAGAAGAGAAGAAAAGAAAAGAAGAGAAAGAAGAGAAGAAGGGAAAGAAGAGGAAGAAAAGAAAGAAGAGAAGAAAAGAAGAGAAAGAAGAGAATAAGGGAAATAAGAGAAGGAGAAAGAAGAGAAGAAGAAAACAAAGAAGGAAGAGAATAAGGGAAAGATGAGAATAAGGGAAAGAAGAGAAGGAGAAAGGAGAGAAGAAGAAAAGAAAGAAGGAAGAGAATAAGGGAAAGAAAAGGAGAAAGAAGAGAACAAGAAACGAAAGAGAGAAGAGAAGAAAAGAAGAGACGTGTTCTATTGTGTGTCTCTCAGCGCATTTACCATCGCATCTATCAACGCACTTACACTGGTTCAAAAAAGCACAGACACGCTGTTAGATGCACTCCTGTTCCCAGATTTTAACAAAAAATAGATAGCCAACTGACATTCCTCCAACCTTATGACATGCAAAAAAGCCAAAAAAGACTTCCAAGTTGCAAGGGCGATAAGGACAAAACTGGACACCAAAGTTCCTGGCACAAGTACAAGATCTAGCAAGAAAAGAGACTCACCTTGGAGAGGTATGGGAAGCTTCTTGTCCTCCTTGTTGTATTTTCTTCTTGTCCTCCTTCTTGTCCTTCTTCTCTTGTGGCTGGAGTGCTTGGAGATGGGGTGATGAGGCCTCTTGTCCTTCTTGTCATAGCGGAGATGAGGTTTAGGGGGAGTCTTGTAGGCGACAAAGTGAAAAAGCATGTGGTGAAGTGAGGATCTGCTATTCTTAGCATAGGTTTTAAAGCAGGCGCGCATCTAAAGATGCATCTAAAAGCACATCAGACTGTGCAATAGATGCAATGATAGACACTTCTGCACACACATTTGCACATAGTGTAGATGTGCTTCTAGATAGTGTAGACACGGTAATAGATGCATTTAGTAGAGTTTAGGATGTCTTCAACAAGTCATTTTGAGCTGTAATTTTTGAAATTTGTATGATGTCTTCAACAAGCACCTCCAGGAGTGAGGATGCATCCCTTCGTATCCATAATCGAGAAATGTGGTTGGAGCAAAAAGTCAAATGTATGTGTGATCGATGTCGAGGGAACATGTATCGTGCATGGAGAATTACACTCGGTCACATCTCAAAGTATGAAGAATGAGAGGCAATCATATCCATGGTAAGTTTTTAAATGTTGAGGTTGAATGAGATACCTATGGGTGTTCAAGTGTTTGATATATGCTCCTTTTCTATTTGATACAGGATGCAGTGCCACACCCACATATGTTGCCCTATGCTCGTCATCATGAGGAGGCAAAGCGCCAATGATATGAAGTGGGATCTTTACGGGGGACCGTTATGGATTCATGGAGTGATGGTGATAGTAGCCCTTCACCATTACCTCATCAGACTGTGGAGGAGGAGGTGTCATGTGAAGGACATAATGGCTTGTGTGGATATCTTCATGGACGATGGTTACATCAATCCATGAAGAGTACTGATAGATAGAAGAGGATGTGCAAGAGGAGGTTGTGAGTGACCCCCTAGCAATGATGAAGAGACTGATAGTATGAGTGCTAGTAACATAGAGCAATAGTCTTTTGCTTCAGTTTATGCATGGCAACTTCTTTGGAGACCGATTTTGTTTACAGATACAAAGTTTAAAGCAGATAGTTTCTACTTTTGTTATTATTTGCTATTGATAAGTAAGTTTGCATGTATATGATGAAAATGTTTTAGGTAGTTTTGTAATACATGATGAGAGAGATTAAGGCTATTTTGTAGCTCAAAAATCATGTATTCATCTTGTAATAAAATATATATATTGTGAGGCAAAATGGGGTTGTAACAATCCCCATTCTTTTTCACTATTTTGTTCCAAAATTCCATAGCATCAGTATTTTTGGTCAGTTGACGAAAATATTGATGCTGGAAATATTTACATCCTGGTGAAAATACCGATGTTAGTACTATTTATGCCCTTACACTGGTACTATTTATGCCCCAATGAAAATGTGATGGAAAGACCGTTGGAGTTTTTTTAATGGATATACCTTCAGTAATCCTGACACTTCCCCCCTTTGCAAATTTTTTTTTGCCTTTTCCTGATGGAAATTACTTTGGAAAGGGGCCAATACCTTGTAGTGTTTACCTTAAGGAGAAATTTGGAGGTGCCCCTCATATAAGGGATCACCTACTTGGATCTCCAAATAAAGCAATCTCACTTTGCCATGCTCCAAGGGTAGCTCTGTTTGCTTAAGGATTAAAGAAAGAAAAAAGATAAACTAGAGGCAAATGGAAATAGGCCAGAAATATAAATTAAAAAGTTGAGTAATAGTTCCAACATAGCATCTCCCATCATTCTTACATGATGTCAAACTCCAAACATACAACCTATCATAAGTAGTTGAGCCGCCCAATCCCATTTCATTACTACAACTATGCCTCAGATCAATGAATCACAAAACACCCTTATCTACACCACATAGAACATGAGTTATTGCTACGAGTAAAAGTCAAAGCATGAAGGAACAATCAATTATTGTGAGTATTTGGATATAGGAGTAGGAAATGGTTATCCATTGAGTATGGATGATAATGTAGACATGCAAGTTGCATGGAATTGCATTGAAAAGTATCATCAAACCTCCTAGTTATAATGCCTTGGGGACAACTATACTAGACAAAGCATAAGTCAAGTGAAAAGGTCATATTAATCATAGTAGTTTTTAGCTCTTGCATAACACATGATGTAACATTTGTTTCTGATAATAGAAAACTATAAAAATATGTCTTTTATTGAATGTGATGATGTATCACCACTTGGAGGATATCAGAATGTGATGATTATATCACAGCTTAGAGGACACTCAAAAAATGAAAGAACATAGAAAGTATTTTAGCAAAAACCCTAAGGAAGATATTGAATGTGATGATTGTATCACAACTAAGAGGATATTCAAAAAATTAAAGAATATAGCAAGTTATATTAGTAGAAACCATAAGGAAGGTGCGACTAGACAAAATTGTGTAGATCACCATGGATAACACAAAGAGTTGTAAAAGGTTCGTAGATTATAGCGTATTACAAAGAGAGTTTCAACATTGTATACATCAAAATGCTACACTTAAATTTTGAAATTTGGTGTTAAAAGATTGGTACTTGATTGGTATAAGTATGTGCCATGGCTTAATAAAGGAGATTATACATGATGCTCTAAAACTAAACGTCGTGAGCTAGTATACAGTCTACAAGTTGGATTCACAATGTTACAATTGCCTATATAGAAACAAGATTTTGTATGCACTCTTGCACATTACAATCATTAATAAAAAAGCAAGGCTTTTTTACTTAAGACATTCCATTATGAAATTTTTCAAAGATGATTGTCTAAGCTAAGGAATAGAGTGGTTAGAGATGAACTCAAGATAAATGCAGTGATACAAAAGAAAAGAAAGCATCACTAGGATTATCAAAGTCTTTTGAGATGATAACATTCAATGTCATGATTATGTTAAGATATCTAAATCAAAAGGCCCCAACCATTGAAAAGTTTGGATGCACTTTTGGTGCATAGAGCAACCATCATTACTAAAAATGTGCCAATGCATCTAGACGAGCAAAATGTCAGAAGGCCCTTCAATGCACAAAAATGAAGAGAGTGCTAGAATTTATTTAGAAAGCAATGGGAGAAAGTTAATAGTTTAATGTTGCATAGTGGTGGATAGCTCCTTGATTGATCCTTTTTACCAAAGCAGATCTTACTTCCTTTACGTCCACAGTCATGGAAAATTTTTGGCATTCAAAGTATGGGGAATCCAAATAGGTTCATGAATTTATGAGTCCCATGATGTAGTTTGGGCATATTATCACAAGATGCTACATTACAAGTGCTATAATGAGCTAGCTAATTACCAATAAGGAGACTTACTAATAAAAAAAGCACCAGACAAAACTACACTTGTATGGAAATGGTGGATGATGAATGGTGCTAGTTGTGAACTCCTACACCCACTATAAATATTTTGGCACAACCACACTCAAGCTCATGTGCTGAAAGGAAGTGGAAACACTATAGGTACATCCATATTATTTCTTTTAGGGATAAAGTCCTAGAATTTTTGGCTTAAAATATTGTATGCATTTATTTTAATCATAAAATTCCAGGTACCTTAGGAGATGCAATATATGAGATTGGGACGAGATGCACGAGATCCAAAATGGACATATGAAAGAAGCTCCAAAATGGACATACGATGTTCCTAATTTCACCCATTGTGAATAAGCTCCATCATTGAAACTGCCATTGCTATCCAAACCAATGAGAAGAGATAGAAGGTTTTACTACCGATGAGGATGATGAGGAATGAGGATGACAAAGACCTTATTTGCCTTCCAAACCATGGTGGTGATGAGCAAGATTATGATGACTCTGATGATTAGAGTCTTGATGTTTTTTTAAAAACAAGTAACTTTTGGAACTCTTTTGACAAATGAGATAAATGTTTTGAAAATTGCATTTGATGCTGGGATTTTGGCTCATTTGCTTTAAAATTTAAAACTTTATAATTTAATTTCCAAATAACACTTTTTATCATATTTAATAATTAAAGCGATAGCTATTTTAATGTAGCATGTTTTCCAATACCAAATTAACCATATGGTACACATTATCACTAGATCCAACCTTATGGCTTCCAAATATTTCAAAGAGTTAATTGGCAATCTTGGACGTGATAAATTCAAAATACAAGGATTTATCTGGCTATGATGTCCAACAAGTAGATGTCAAAGTTGTGTGATTCTATGCATTATGTGGGAATTGGTGTCACTATGCATGTGCTAACAACACTACAAGACATGGACCACTTTCCAATGCTGATACCAATGCTAAATACAAGGATTTTTTTAATAAAAACAAGTGAAACGTGTCAAAATGTTTGTCGGTGTGTATGTTGTAAAGAAAGCATCGGTATGGGTGCTAAAATGGGAGAGCTCTCAGTGTCGATATGGGCATTGGTATGAGAATTGGTATATACTGACACTACAGTGTCATTATAGGCATCAGTATATACTGATGTTTTAACAAAAGCTAAAAAAACAATTGTGGGGCAAGATGGGGCTTGTTTCGGTCCCATCTTGCCCCATGAATTTTTTTTCTCATTAGAATCATGATTAAATGTTACAAAAGAGGTCTACAAAATCATGTTACAATGTTACATAAATGGTCTACAAAATGGCAAAAGTAGTGCTGAAGTTGAGAATGGCAAATTTGTCGAAGTTATGTGCTACAAAATGGCAAAAGTGCTGAACTCAAAAATCATAAATTTGCTGATGTAATGCGCTAATGGCAAAAGTTCCGAAATACAAAATGACAAAATGTCCTATCCTACTGCAGCTCCTCCTCCTCATCCTCCTCGTTGTCCTCACCCTCAGCCTCTCTGTAGAGGCCTGATCCCTCGCCCTCCTTTGCTCCGATCCTTTCCGCTTCTTCTTTAGATCTAGTCTCTAAGTCCAGATCTCCAGATGAGTCAAAGAATATGCCTCCCTAAGAATGAAACAAGTTAGAAAAGATAAGAGCATCGATTGCAAGACAATAGATGGTGACACTCAAATGATAACAATGAGGATTAAGATATACTCACATGATGCTTTGCCACCTTGTGCCAATTGATTCTATATCCTTCTTCCTCCTTCTTAAACCAAGGTAGGCTCTAATCTTGAACACCCTTCTATACTCTTCGTCGTTTGGAGACCTACCAATCGCAGATTCCTGTGGGAGTCTGATTCAAGGAGCTAGATATGAATGACAAAACATTTGATGATGACTGAACATATTAGATATTTAGTAGAAGAACTTACCACCCATGCCTCATTGCCTAGTCTATTAATGCTCGCGAGATGCAAAGGACTTATAGTCTCTAGGTGTCATGGGGGATTCACTAGTAATAATAAGGAGACGTCACCTGCGTGCAATAAATATATGAAAATTCCCCTTATCTACCCCCTAGTTACGGGACCTTACCTTATAAAATGTACCTTTCTTCCCTTTATATATCCCCCCTCCCTTACACTCACGTGGTACCATACGATAAACCTTGATGGACCCCTCAGGCTAGGTGTCTCCTCACCATCCTCCTTTGAGTCGAGAATGCATTTGGATTATCCTTGAAGTCCTTCTTTGCTTTCTTCCAATATTTTGGGCTTGCCCACCCTAGCTAGGGCTTACCTTTTTTAACAACAGCCCTTAATTCATATCTATGAGACCTTAGGAGCTCTCCCATGTGCATAAGCATGGCATATTGCTCAAACTCATATCTAGGAGGGTTGGGAAATTTTTTCTTTAGGGCATCTATGATAGCATCCTTGGCTCTATTGTCATGCTGATTCCAAGGTTTTAATATATCCTTGGGGAAGTTTGTGCTCATCAAGCTCCTCACGTAGCTTATGACCTGCATACCCTCCTTATCCTCTACAACTTCCCCAACACTGTTCATGAGGTAGCAAAGCTCCTCAAGCAAAACATAGTTTGAAGGAGGCACAATGGATGGAGTAGTGGAGCCAAAGCACAGAGTGGGAGTAGTGGAGGTGGGGGTGGAGCAAGTGCTTAAGGAGTGAGGGGTAGTAGAGTGAGTGCTATAGGGGGTGCTATGGCCTATGAAAGGGGAGGGAAAGGGATCGGACTAGAACTGTTTCTCATGAATAGAGGGAGATCTAGAGCACTAGAAGTGTGGAGACTTGTCTACATCTCTTGTGCCACCACAGTAGCCTCAACCCTTACTACTCTTTCTGGACCTACTATGGTGATTCCTAGGTGATGATCCCTCGAAAGGGGTAAAAGGGGACGGCTATCGAGTAGGAAAATCCATCGATGTCCCTGATCTACCCCCAGGGAGTGCAAGAGAGAGAACAATGGAGGTCCTGTCGAAAAGAAGAGAAAAAATATATCTGCCTCCATGTTGCTCATGTTGTGACTCCTTAGGACTCTCGATATAGCCATGGGCTACTAGGAAAGGAGTCCCCTAAGGAGTTTTCCCCTGAGGGGTCCTTAGAGGAGAAGTCCCCTGAGGAGTCAGCTGAGTGGAATCAAAGTCATCTAGAGAGTAGAGCCCATGAGCTCTCCTCCTACGAGGAGTCCCATGATCACCGGGAGTCTACGCTCCAAATGTGCCACATGACAAAATGTCTAATTTAATGGGATTGGACAAACAAAAACACAAACACAAACATAAAACCAAATAAGAAGATGAAAAAACAATAAATACTTGCATTTTACTCTTCTATGTTTTGAAAAGAGACCACCATCGTATCTAAGAATGGATAAATGAAAAGACAATTTACTACTTAAAACTCAAGTTTAATTTACTAAAACTCTCTCATCATGTATTATAAAATATATTTCCTACAACTATCTTATATTATATATGCCATTTGGCTCAACAATAGAAAATAAGATAAAAGTAGATCCAACTTCAAAACTAGACTAAAGAAAAGTCCCAAAATCCCCAATACACTCCTAATGCATTTTTTAAAGCTAACTTTAAAAGCCAAAGTTTAGTGAAAATACCAACTACTTGATGAGATTACTAAAATACTTACTATTATGAATATTGTGCTACGGATGAATAGTTTGCTAATGTAATTTTTAAGCTTGATTAACTATATATTTCTATCTTTTTTTAAGATTACTCAAATTATGCTACATGCTCAAAAAAATTCCATGAACATTCTACTTTCTATCATTTCTTAAGAACATTAATAGATTGACCAATTCTCTTGGAAAGGTGGTCTACATATACACCATCTTGGTGTAGAAATACACCCTTAAGTATAAAGTCAAATTAATAAACAATGCATATAAAATTATAGAGCCATAAGAGCCAAACTTGATGAGAATTTGCAACCTACCTTATGTGATATGGCACATAGGCTGAGACGACATAGGTCATGATGGACTACATAAAATAATAGGCTCATCACATAGATGAGCTATGAGTTTCTAAGATGAAGTTGTGACACATGCAATTGATGCAAGAAGATATATCAAGAGATGGCTACACATGCCTTCTATACAAGCACGAGGTGCACAGGTAGCACTTCATCATATCAAAGAACGAGGTCGTGTTCATAACCTTGATCAAATTTTATGGGCCTGGCTGTCAAAAACCCCTCTACCATACCGACACCCATTACTTTTGTGGATGATGGACCTTTATGCCCTATATGCCAGGATCATTTTGATATAGTGGCCGATTATTATGCTCTCCCATGTCACCATTGGCTTCACCTCGCTTGCCTTATAGCTAATTTAAAGGTTAGGAGTGCATGTCCAACCTATAGTGCTCGAGACTCCTATCCAAGTTAGATATGTTGTTGGACATATATTGTAATGGCATACATCAATTTTGGGACTTCTATTCGAGTTAAATATGCCATTGCACTTTGGACATATATTGTAGTGGCAAACATCAATTTTGGGACTACAATCCAAGCTAAATATGTCATTGCACTATGGACATATATTGTGATGACATACATCAACTTTGTTAATGGATTTGTAAAATGTTGCAAGAAATTATAAAAAGTTTCAATGTTGTATTGCATATTTGCAAATTTCTAACTTGTATTGTGTTATTTCTAGAATTGAGTTTTGAGTGTTATATTTTAAATGTTACATGTCTTAGGAGCATTTTACATGCTATTTTAATAATTGAGTTTTGCAAATCGGTATGCTTCAGACACTCTTCATCTATCAATATGTTGGTGATTTTACTTTCCATCCAAGCTACCCTCGTAGCAATCATCTGAATGTGCAGCATTTTTATAGTTTTGCTAAATAATTGCCAACGGTACAGTTATACATGTGGACCAGCAAATTGACACTGGAGTGAGGCACTATGAAATGATAACTTTTTCGGTTCTTTATCTTCAAATGGGATTGCTTTTTGTTTCTTTGCCACATCAAATATAATCATTATTTTTGCCAAATGGGTAATCCTGGTATTTTTTGGCCACATCCAATGTATTTAATTTTTTTGCAAAATGAGCACTTCCTGTACTTTGCTCATATCCTTTAAATGTTACATGTCTTAGGAGCGTTTTACATGCTATTTTAATAATTGAGTTTTGCAAATCGGTATGCTTCAGCAGACACTCTTCATCTATCAATATGTTGGTGATTTTACTTTCCATCCAAGCTACCCTTGTAGCAATCATCCTGATGTGCAGCATTTTTACAGTTTTGCTAAATAATTGCCAACGGTGTAGTTATACATGTGGACCAGATAATCAACACTGGAGCGAGGCACTATGAAATGATAACTTTTTTGGTTCTTTATCTTCAAATGGGATTGGTTTTTGTTTCTTTGCCACATAAAATGTAATCATTATTTTTGCCAAATGGGCAAACCTGGTATTTTTTTTGCCACATCCAATGTACTTAATTAATGAGCACTTCCTATACTTTGCTCATATCCTACGTGGCTCACTTGTATACTTTGCCCATATTCTTCATGGCTCACCATGTATGCTTTGCCCATATAAAATATGACAACAAGCTCTTGCCATGTTTGCTCAATACTATGCTTTCTTAATGTCAAGGTAATGTAACTAGTCATGGTTACTTAAATTACACTTTGATGTTGTTTTACGTCTGCCGCATTTACAAATTTTTATATCTTTCCCTTACACTTTCATGAGGTAGTAATATTCAAAGGATCTTTTTTCTTCATTGTCTTATGCGATCAACAAAGATTTGGGAGGGAATTAAAATGGGTATTTTAAACTAGCAAATTAAAACGTTTTAAAAGAATTTTAGACCCCCCTAGAGCAATTTGAACCGGCCTTACCACGTTTTTTTATCGGGACCAGCTGTGCAACCCATTACCATGTGGTAATAAGATAGATCTACCGCTCAGTATTTATCTATACCAAGCAGTGATAGATATACCGCACGGTATAGTTCAAATAACACGTGGGGATATTGTAGATACTATGCGGTATTTCAGATATACAGTGCGGTACATATCTTATATATACTATGCGCCCACCTCGTACTATTTGCATTCTCAAGAATCTACCTCTGCTTGGAGTCTCAGGAAAAAAAAAAGGACAAGCAAAAAAGGATAAAGAAAGCTTCCAAACTAATTTGTAAGTTTTTGCATCCTTTTAAAATGTGTCCAATGTTGATGGTGGACTCGCTCGGGCTAACTAATATTTGCCCACACTAGGATGCAAAATGGATAAATGCAAAGCTCTTAGTTTATGGTTTATCATTTGTGATTTGAAAGGATTATTTTCGTAAAGAATAGTATTTTTTTAAATAAATTTGAAGTTATTTACATGAAAAAATAAAATCCGTGTATGCCAACTTGTAACTAGTCACATATCGATATAGAATATCTTTGAACCATGTGCTAGTGGGTGGTCTACATATGCCGATCGGTAACTACACACATGGCTATGAAATAGTAAATGATATATTATAGTTTATATGTACTTATTAGGAAAATAGAAATACTTGGCTTTTGTCGATTGTGGCTCACATTTGCCAGCTAATAACAACTCGTTGAAAGTCTAGCCGATTGTGTAGATGTTGACTCTATGCCAACATGAACTTGTGTAGAAAGAGAATGTGATACAACTTTGTGTTACAACTTTGTGATACAACTTTGTGTTACAACTTCTACATACGACTTCTACATGTAGAAAGAAAATGTGTTACAACTTTGTGTTACAACTTTGTGATACAACTTTGTGTTACAACTTTGTGTTATAACTTTGTGATAGCTTCGTCAAGAAGATGAAACCAAACTCAAAGAACTCCTAATGGAATACCATGACTGCCTAGCATGGTCATACAAAGAGATGAAAGGAATTTCACTAGAAGTGGTAGTCACCCGAAGGTGCTCACTCTAAGGTATGTGGACCTTATCACACAAATCCTAAATATGGCACCATGGTTTATGATGAACTGGAAAAACTCCTACATGCTGGATTCATCTATGAGATAGAGCACACTGATTGGGTTTCACCCATTGTCATTGTACCTAAATGCAACAAGAAGCTCAGAATATGCGTAAACTTAAAAAATGTGAATGCCGCCACAATTAGGGATCACTATCCCCTACCCTTAATAGAAACAGTGTTGGAAAAGGTGGCAGGATCCGAAATATATAGCTTCTTGGATGGCTTCAGTGGCTATAACCAAGTGCAAATTGCTCCTCAAGACTAATCAAAAACAACATTTGCTATAGAATGGTGTATTTTTACATATAGAGTCATGCCATTCAGCCTTTGTAATGCCCCAGCCACATTCCAATGAGTCATGTTCACAGCTTTCAAGTCATTTTTGAATAAGTTTTTACAGGTGTTCTTGGATGATTTGTGCATCCATTCAAACAAACAGGACCACTTCAAATGTCTTGAAGAAGTACTAATCAAATGCAGGGAGTATGGCATCTCCCTAAATCAAACAAAATGCCAGTTCATGGTCACCCACGGAGTTGTTTTGGGACACATCATCTCTCAACATGGGATTGCAACGAGATTGCAACTGACATGGACAAAATCAAAATCATCATGGAATTGCCTCTTCCTACAAATTCCAAAGGTGTACAGGTCTTTATGGGACATGTCGGCTATTATAGAAGATTTATATTTAGAATGCCATGATAGCTAGACCACTTTACAAATTATTAGTGGAGTTCTTATGGACCGAAGAGTGCGACCAAGCCTTTGAGCTTTTCTACTTCGCCAGTTGACAACTCAATGATGCAAATATCAACTACACAACCACAGAAAGAGAAGCCCTAGCAATGGTGTATAGTGTAAAGAAATTTTGGCACTATCTATTGGCAAATGATTTTGTCTTCTACACTGACCATCAAGCATTACTTTATCTTGTGAACTGTCCATGTACCACAGGAAGAATAACCAGATGGCTCCTCTTGCTTCAAGAATTCAACTTCAATATAGTGATCCGCAAAGGTGCCCAACACTACATTGCCGATCACATGTCTCAAGTCGCGAGAGAAGAAGCCACTGGAGTAGAAGACGACTTACCAGATGCAATAGTATTTCAAATAGATGCTGTTCCAGAATGGTGCAAAGATATCATTGGGTACTTAATGGCAGGAAGACCACCCCGTGACATGAAAGTAGTAGATGCAAGAAAATTGATTCTAAAGATTGCACCCTATCAACTCATTGCAGAATAACTGTACAAGGACCAGATCTTAAGAAGATGTGTAATGCCTCATGAGATCATGCCAATCCTGATTGAATTCCATGAAGGCATTGCAGGAGGACACTTCCAACTCCAGCGGGTGATTTGTAGGCTGGTGATTCTTGAATATACCAAGTAATCGCTCGTGGTTAAGAAAGTATAACACGACTTTTCGAGACTCATCCATAGCAACTTTGACAAACTGGGTCTCAGGTGTTTTGTACTAATGCTCCAAGACAAGATCTAAATAGTGGCATGAGCACGGTGATGCCCAAATACATCGATACTTGTGATTTATAAATTTCCTAGCCTTTCGACAATTCTTAGCATTATTAGTAATTAGTTGAATAATATTGTTAGGACCAGTATCTTCAATACATCTACTTAGCTACTCTGCAATGAATTCTCCCATCTTGGTCTCATCGCTTATATCGCTTGATTGTCGTCAAAGCCTCGCCTTTGAATGTCACAACCATGACATTGATCAGGGGCCTCTTGCTAACATTCTTCCATCCATTTAATATGATGGTGCAAACCATTTTCTCAATGCCATGGTAAACCACGTGTTGCATCTCTATCATAACACACTCTTCAAAAAATTTAGACTTTCTCACTTCGTTTGGACCTTTTTTTTAAACTGGTCACCTCCACTCAATATCACTTGGTGAACTTCAAAATCAGGCTTTTTGGAACACTAAATGGATGTGTTTGACACAAATATGGCCTAATAAAGCTCAAAATTCCCCAAATTTATAAGTGGTGACCTCCACTCAATACAACATGATGGGTAAATTTGTAACAAAATGGTCACCTCCACACAAATATGGCCTAATAGATAATGTGTAGATACACCATTTGATTGGAGAGAGTTTGTTGAATTCATCATATAGGTGCTGTATAGATACACCATCATTTGATTGCATAATATATTGTGGATGCACATGTGTTCTATGTGGATGCCACCTAAGATATACGATGTTTCTTACGTGGCCACATAATATACACCATTTGTTTGGAACAATGCATACAATATGTTATCCTACGCTGTGTTGTCTATTGGGGGGAGACAAAGTTTAGGAGGTAGAGGGAGAGGTGGGGGAACGAGGGAGGAGGGGGGGAGGCAGTGAGGGCGGAGGGGGGGGAGGGGGGAGGAGAGGAGGGGGGGAGTATGGGGGAGGGGGGACTAGGGAGGAGAGGGGGAGGGGGAGGGGGAGGGGGGGACGGGGGGGGGGATGGGAGGGAATGAATTTATTGCACAAATCAAGAAAATTTGATGGTTTGTGCAACAAGTTGGGTGCACCCCCAACCTATTGCACATGCAACAAGTTGGAGGTGAATACAACTTGTTGCACAAATCGTCAAATTTTCTTTATTTATGCAACATGTTATATACCCTAACCTGTTGCACATGCAACAAGTTGGGGGTACACACAACCTATTACACAAATCATCAAATTTTCTTAATTTGTGCAATTTGTTATATGCGCCCCAACCTGTTGCACATGCAACAAGTTGGGGATGTACACAACCTGTTGCATGTATCATCAAATTGTTTTTATTTGTGCAATAGGTTATCTGTATCCCCAAGTCATTGCACATGCAACGAGTTGGGGGTACATCAACCTGTTACACATGCAACAGGGTGGGGGTGCACACAACCTATTGTACAAATCATCAAATTTTCTTAATTTGTGTAATAAGTTGTGTGCACCCTCAACCTGTTGCACATGCAATAGGTTGGGGTAACACTCAACCGGTTGCACATGCAACAAGTTGGGGGGGCACACAACCTATTGCACAAATCATCAAATTTTCTTGATTTGTGCAATAGGTTAGACGCACCCCCAACCTGTTGCACATGCAACAGGTTGGGGATGCATGCAACCTCTTGCACAAATATATTATTGATTATAATTTAGGGTTTAGTACCTATGGCCGAGAGTTTAAGGTTTAGAGCCCAAGGCCTAGGGTCTAGGTTCTAGGGTCTAAGATCTACATTTTAAGGTCTAGGATGCAAGGGCAAGCATCCAAGGTCATGAGTCTAGGGTTTAAAATTTAGGGTTTGGGCTTTAGGGCTTATAGGTTAGTGTATAAGGTTAAGATTTTAGAGTCTAGAATGTAGGGTCTAGGGTCTAGGGTCTAAGATCGATGGTTTAGGGCTAGTGTTTAGGGTTTGGGGTCTAGGGTTTAGGGTTTATGGTTTTGAGTTTTAAGTTTATGGTTTAGGGTTTAGGTTTTAGGGCTTATTGGTTAGTGGATAAGGTTAAGAGTTTAAAGTTTAAAATCTAGGGTTTAGGGTTTAAGTTTTAGGGTTTAGGGTTTAGGGCCTAGGATTTAGGATCTAGGATTTAGGGTTTAGGGTTTAGGGCTTATTGGTTAGTGTATAAGGTTAAGAGTTCAGCATCTAAAATCTAGGGTTTAGGGTCTAAGGTATAAGGTTTAGGGTTTAGGGCCCAGGATATAGGGTTTAGGGTTTACGGCCTAGGGTCTAGGGTTTAGGGCTTAGGGCTTATAGGTTAGTGTATAAGGTTAAGAGTTCAGAGTCTAGGATATAGGGTCTAGGGTCTAGAGTTTAGGGTCTAGGGTCTAGAGTCTAGGATCTAGGGTCTAGGGTCTAGAGTTTATTTAGGGTATAGGGTTTGGGATTTAGGGTTTAGGGTTTTGGCTTAGGGTTTAGGGTTTGGTATTTAGGGTTTAGGGTTTAGGGTTTAGGGTGTCTTTGCCTAATCTTGAGGTGCAACTTGTACTTGGTTGTACCCGTTGAACCTACCCAAGAGGCTATATACTTCACACCCCGCTACCCTTTCTAAAACTACTTCAATCAATGGTAGGGGATAGTGATCTCGGATTGTTGTTGCATTGACGTTCTTGAGATTTACACATATTTTGAGCTTCTTATTTTTCTTAGGAACACTCACAATTGGTGACACCCAATTGGTATGCTTGATCTCATAAATGAAACCAACATCTAGTAATTTTTCTAGTTCTTCATAGACATGGGTGCTATACTTGGGATTTGTCCTGTAGGTTCCGCATACCTTTGATTTGGATCCTTCCCTTATTGGTATGGTATGTACTGCAATTTCAAGGGAAATCCCTTTCATTTCTTTGTAGGACCAAGCCATGCAATCTCTATATTCCATCTGCAATGCTTTTAATTCTTTTTCTTCTTCTAGAGTGAGTTGTTCGCTGATGTATACATGCTTTTCTTCTTCTTCGTCCAAGGCAAGATTCAGTTTCCTTGTCTTGGCTAGTCCTTCATAAACTAGGGTATCCTCAATATTCTCTATTTTTATGATCTCTGATTCCCTGACTTGGCCTAGGCATTGCTATTGTTGCTTCTCCCCTGGTGTAGTTTTTGAAGTAATTGGGAACTTCCCTTAGGCATGGCACTTTGAGGTGCTTACTTGGTTGCTAGCTCCACTAGATGTTGTGGAAGATGTTTGGTCCAATTCAACTATGTTCCCTTGCTCTTCTTTTTTGCTAGTATTCACAATTTCACTCTTCATGCTCAAATTGGCTTTGAACTTGCGAAGTTTTTTGCTTTGTGAGAATAGTGATGGATTTTCAATAGGAGTCTCACTCCCAAGGAGAGGTTCTTCAAGCCCTTTAGGATCCCATTCAAAATTTGGGGACGCAACTGCTCTTGTGGGTTTAGTCAAATACAATTCCACCACTCTGGTCTGCATTCTTTCAAATTCATTAAGGTGCTCTATCTTGGCCTTTTGGTGTTGCACATCCTCCTTTCTTTTTCTTGACCAATTGCTATTGGTTAGTGCTAGAGGGTCTATCTTGGGGTATTCTATGGCCATTAGTGCCTGCAGGATTGCCAAGTCATTGTCGATAACTGGCCTTCCAAGGTGGCATTATCAATTTCTATTTCTAGATCCCAATCAAAGTCTGCACCGTAACCTTCTATTATGGCCTCTTCAAGGTCACTGTCCCACTTGACACTTGCCATGAAGACTCACATTTCCACCTCTTCTAATTCATCATCCCAGATTGGTGCTTCTAGTTGGATCATTTGGGCATCCACATTCAGCAACATTGGATGTGTTGTTTTACAGTTATCTATTGTAGCCAATACGTGTATCCAATTATTGATGTCACTTTGTGTATCCCTTTCTATGGGTTTTAGTATATTTTGTAGCTATAGGGGATGCATGACTGATGGATGTAGTGGAGCAAGTGTCTTCAACATTTCTAGGAATATTGGGTTTGATTTCCCCTATTCCCAAATTCATCTTGACAACGGTTTCTCTATTTTGGATTGTGATTCCATCAGTGCCCCAATCGTGTAGTACCAAAACTTCTCAAATCAATGGTTTCCGCTCCCTTGGGAAGATCCAAGATAGTAATCTAGAGGGTGAACTTGACTCTAGCAATTTTTGTTTTGACACATTGTCAACGATACCTAATGGCTTCATTTTAGTGTGGTTGCGGCAAGGTGGATGTTGAATGTTGCCTTTTGAAATGGAGGTAGGCCCCATTCTTCATATAGATCTCTTGATAAAATGTTTACATAGACTCCATCATCCACTATTGCAAGGTATTAGTCAAAGGCTTTATGCTCCAACAAGATGGTTACATTTTTTATGTCATCGCTAGCACCGAATTTTATTGAAATAACGTTTTCTTCATCTTTAGGTTGGGGGAAGTATTGTGAAGATTCTATTCATCCCTTGAAACTCTCCCACATTGTAGGGCAATTTCTCCATAAGGTTCCAATTTACATTGTGATGGGGTAGCTTATCAAACTAGATAGTGCAGTACCATCCAATTGGGATGTTTTGCTTGTTGCTCCACCTGGAAGTTGTTGGGATCAATCACTGTGTCAATGTTGGGTGATGAAGATGATCTTACCTCTATTACTACCATCCTATCTATCTTAAATTTGTTGTGCTCCTATTGTACCCATTGCTTCAAGGCTTAATAATGATCCTTCTCAGTTTCAGCATTGGGGTAGGCTTCCTTGGCTCCTTGGGTGGCACTTTCCATAGATGTGCTGGGCATTGTCTACTGAGTTGTGGGATTGGCGTGGCTTGTTTTTGTAGAGGGCTCTTTGCCTTTTGAGTGGAAAGGAGTATTTGTCATGCCGCTTCTTTCAGTTGTCTTGTTATGATCGAGACTGGTTATTATACCACACTTTGTGTTGCAACACTATGATTTTCCACACTTATCATCCCCAGGGGTACATGAGGTTTTACTTCCTTGGTTGGTTGAGGCTTTGCCCTTAGTAAGCAATCCATGTAGGCATGCCCAACTCCACATTCCTTGCACATAGGTTCAAATGTAACGGGGTTACCCTTGTGTGGGCATTCTGTTATGCGATGGTTTTCTCCACAACGAAACACTTGATGGGTGTTTGACATGTGTTGGGCCTTACTTGATTAGCATACACAAGAATGAGTCCTTTGACACCATCCATATATTACATAGGGTACTTTGTTTCATACTCATAGTGAGGTTCAAGCTCTTGTTGCACCGAAACTACTGGAGCAAGATTGGGAGCTCAAGGATATTGTGGAGGATTTGGATTCCTCAATAGTTGAGGCACTTGTGTCCTCACCAGGAGGGGGCTGAGATGTGGCAATTGTGCATTAAGTGCTAGTGCTAGTTGTAAGAAAACAATACAACATCTATGCTCAACAGATAACAGGATCTTGTATGCAAGAGAGAAAAGCAGATAGTATGGAGAATCAAAAATTTGATTACTGTAAAACTGATACAATATATGGTGCTTCCTCCTAGCCGTGCGCTATTAGCCAGAAAAGAAATCAAGACAAGAGGCTAGAGGATAGGTATGGCGATGCTCAAGGGCCATAGAGGAATAGGGAACGTGAGGGGAGGAGCATTAACATGGGTGGGGAAAAGGGATTAAGAGGGGAGGGAAAGAAGAGGGAGACTATAGCACAAGGGGAAAGGGAGAGGGGAAAGAGAAGCATGTACATGATGGGAGGAGGAATGTAAAGATGGAGACATCAAGGGAAGAGGACCATGCTTTATTTGAAAGGAGGGGAAGGGGGAAATCAAAGTACTAGCTAGGTAGCTTTACAAAGAATGGGTGTGTCCCATCAAGGAATAGCCCCCTCATTTTATAGCCAAGAGAGAGGGTCTCTCCCAATAAATTCATCCTCCCACATGCATGGTGTGTGTGGAAGAGTCTCCCATGTGGGCTAGGTGGTTACGCACTCTCAATTGTGTGCGATAATGCTTGGCCACATTTTTCCACATATATCAACTCCCATATCCCAAGTCTATGATACTCTCTTTGTCTCTTCCCAATTTTATAATACATTCAAACATCTAGGAGGACAAGTGGAGGGTTGGCATAAGGAATCTTGCCACCTCATCCTACTTTCCCCATTATTGAACTTGCACTCTTGGACCTTCTATACCTCCCCCACATGGGCCTATCCTATATGGAGGGAATAACCCAATATAATATCCATCTCCACCTATTTTATATTACTTCTCCCATGGACTTTGAGCCATATCTCACTAAATGCAGCCTAGGTGGAGGGGTGGCACATGGAGGAGCCATGCCACCTTACATTTTATAATATTACTACCATGGATTATGTACATCACACCTTATGGGTCCTCTTACGTGGAAGGGTGGCACATGGTCCTGCCCTGCCACCTCAACCCTGGGCCTATGCACACCATATTTTATTATACTATTGCCACACATACAAACACACACACATATTTATGCCTTTTTACTTTGGTCAAATTTATCCATAACAATTCCCCCCCCAGGCAGGGCATGCACAGCATTTCCATGCCTGGTACCATCACGCACAAAGAAGGGCTTGAGATAATGCTTGTTGATCACCTTCTTGCCATATGGCTCATGCAGCTCCTGAACTTGTACAGACCCATTGCTATGTTCCTTGATGACTTTGTATGGACCAGTCCATAGTGGCAGAAACTTCTTATCCATTTGGTGGTCCAATCTATTATCAAAGCATAGCACAACATCCCCCTCAGCAAAGTGTCTTTCCCATCCCTTGCAAATCTTAGCATCCAAGCGAGCCTTTTGTCAATTCTTTTGGGTCTCTATTTGGTGTAGTGCAAGGCATCAGGTTTCATCTAACTTCTCAAGTTGTACCAATTTGGCCTCTACATGTTCATCTTCTGTCATCCTCTGTTCTTGTGCCAATCTCAAGGCTGGAATCTCTATCTCTAGTGGTAACACTACCTCAGTACCATATACCAACTCAAAAGGAGTGTAACTTGTAGACGTTTTATGAGTGATGTTGTAAGCCCACATGGCTTCAGTGACCTTCTAATCCCACTGGCTCCTGTTCCCTGTGGCCATTTTTCCCATGGTTTTACAAAGGAGGCCATTGGTCCACTCCGTTTGACCCATGGATGCTAGATAATAGATGCCCATGCGATCCATGAGCAATTCCACTACTTCATTTAAGAATGGACTCCCATGGTCAGATACTATTTCCATGGGTGTCCCAAACCTTGTGCAGATACGTTCAAATATGAAATTTGAAACTGCCTTACCATTTGCAGTGGGGAGGGCGATAGCTTCAGCCCACTTAGTGACATACTGAGTGGCTATCAAAAGATACTTCTTTTTGCAGGCAGTCATGGACATTGCTCAACAAAATCTATTCCACTTTTGAAACGGATGGATGGACATCACTGGGTGATGTTACCTAGGATGCAAATCCTTCCTACCAAATAATTGGCATGGTTCACAGGTTTTGCAATACAAAGTGACATCCTTGAACAAGGTCGGCCAATAGTATCCAACATGTAAAATCTTCTTAGCTGTATAGTCACTGACATAGTGGCCTCCACAAAATCCATCATGATAATGCTTCAATACCTTAGGCACTTCATCTGCATCAATGGCCCGTCTTAGTACCCCATCCATGCCTTGATGGTACAAGACCCCATCAAAGAGAGTGTAGCGCCTACTATCTCTTCGGATCTTCTTTCTCTCATAGCTAGTACTTTTCAGAGGAAAGGAGAAAGCAATCAGAAATCTGTAGATACCACTATACCATGGATCCCCAACTTCTTTGGCCACTACAACGGTTACATCAAGGCACTCCTCTAAATCAATCAAAGCATTCTTCAAGTTGGAACAACCCCCTTTTACAATTTTGAAAGAAAAATCATATTCTTGTAGAACTGCCAACCATTTGGCCAACTGGCCCATGGGGTTTGGTGATTGAAGAACCTGCTTTGCAAGACCAATGCTAGTGAGTATAATGAAGGACTTTTCGGCCACATAATGCTTAAATTTCTCAATGTAGAACACCAAAGACAAGGCATGCTTGTCAGCCTCTGAATAGCATCACTCAGTGTCGAGCAATTGTCGAGAAGCAAATCGAATGAGATACATGAACCGATCCTCCCCTTGCTGGAGAAGAATACCTGCCAGAGTGTGCTCACCAAACCCAGGATTGATATAGAAAGCCTTTGACCAATTAGGATTGCATAGAATGGGTTCTGAAGCCAGAGCATTCCTGATTTGTGCAAACCCATGATCACAATCCTCATCCCAAGAGAAATCAACCCCATCTTTTAATAGCATAGTCATGGGTTGTGTCAAAGCAGCATATTGATCAATGAAGCGGTGATAGTATCCTGCTAGATTAACAAATGATTGTACCTGACATTTGGTTGTTGGCAGGGAGACTTGAGGATGGCTTCTACCTTCTCGGGATCAGGCTTGACGCCCTTGGATGAGACAATATGTCCTAGTAACCTCCCTTGAGTGGCTCCAATGGTGCATTTCTCAGGGTTGAGACTGCCATTCGCATCATTGACCCTTTGGAAGGCCAACCTAACCTTCAGGACGTGCTCCTTATGTGACGAGAATATACAAAAATCATCTAAAAACACCTCCAAGAAATCCCCCAAATAAGGAGCAAACACCATCTGCATAAATCTTTGAAAGGTAGCAGGAGCATTGGTGAGGCCAAATGGCATTACTTTGAATGCAAATGTCCCCCAGGGTGTGGTTTTAAGCACATCTTCTTCGGCAATTCTGATTTGATAAAACCCAAAGTAACCATCATAAAAATTATACATCTCATGACCACTTACCTTCTCAAGAATGAGGTCTTGAAAGGGAAGAGGATGATGGTCCCTCTTGATGGCTGCATTGAGTTTCTTATAGTTGATGCAGACCTGCCACTTATTGTTTTTCTTTGGGGTGACTACCACTGGTGAAACCCATTTAGTATTGTGAACCAGAACAATAAACCCAGCTTCTACAAGTTTCTGCAACTCTGAGTGCAAAGCATCGGTCTGTAGGGGCCCTAATCTCTGATACTTCTGAGCCACAGGCTTCGCATCAGGGCTTTAGCTCTATCTTGTCTCTATGTTAGTCACATGGTGAAGGTGGCGGTAGCTAGTTGCGAAGAGGTCAGGGAAATCTTGAACATTTCTAGGAACTCGTCTTTCTCACTTGGAGTGAGGTCTGGAGAAATCATAGATTCAAGCTGTTGAGGACTAGCTGTTACCTTTTCTGTAGGTGGTGGGGTTGGAGACACCCCCATCATGTAAACTTCCTCCTCTGAGAACTCCTCCCCCTGGTCTGATTCTTCCATTGATTCAGACACTGAGGATGAGAGAGTATCACTGTCTTGATCCTCTTCTTCTTTTGGTTTTGTGGCACCTAGTTGCACCGGGATCTTCTCCTTAGAAGCACCAAAAGACATGTGTCCTGTCTTCCAATAGCTGACTACATGACTCTTTCTCAGCCATGGTCTCCCGAGTATGGCTGGGTAACTCCTGCCTATATCTTCGATGTCCACTACATAGAAATTGATGGTGGTGGTTAATCCATTGACAGTGATGGGCAAATCCTCAATGACTCCCAGGGTGGCGAGTCGTCGACCATCTGCTACCTTGATTCGAGCATATTATGGGGTTCTTGGTTCAACAGTAGTCTCAAATTGGGACTCTTTGGGTGCACATTTAGAATGACATTCGAAAAAGTGGCCTCAAATTGGGACTCTTACGAGCCTCATTTCAAGTGCACTAGTGCACATCCAAAATGGCCTTTGCAAAGTGGCCTCAAATCGAGACTCTTGGGAGCCTTTTTTTGAGGTGCACTAGAAATGGCCTTCGGAAAGTGGCCTGAAATTGGGACACTTGGGAGCCCCATTTTGAGGTGTGCTAACACACATCTAAAATGGCCTAAGGAAAGTGGCCTCAAATAGGGAACCTAGGGAGCCCTATTTTGATGTGCATTAGCACACATCCAAAACAGCTATTGGAGGGCTTGGTTTTTGCATCCCCTATGAGGCCCATAGCCACCATGTTCAAAGCCTCGTGGGAAACAATCCATGGTCTCTCGGCTCAAAAAGTCGCCCCAAGTTGGGTCTCCTAGAGTCCTCATTTTTAGCTGCATCAGCACACATCCGAAACGAGCTTTGAAAATTTGCCTTGAATAGGGACACTTGGGAGCCCTGTTTTTAGGTGCACTAGTGCACATCTAAAAGAGCCTTTAGAAAGTGGCTTCAAATCAAGACTCTTGGGAGCTCCATTTTGCGGTGTAGTATAGTACCTCTATAGTACACATTGAAAAATTCTTTTAGAAAGTGGTCTCAAATCGAGACTCTTGGGAGTCCAATTTTGAACTACGCTAGTGCACATCCAGAATGACCTTCAAATAATGGCCTCAAATCAAGCCTCTTGGGAGCCTTGTTTTGATGTACACGAGTGCACATCCAAAATGGCCTTCGGAGACCTCAATTTCTATACCCCTCTAAGTTCTACAGCCTTGATTTTTGAGCCCAACAAGGAACAATCCAGGGTCCCCTCAGTCAAAAGTGTCTTCACATCAAGACTCTTGGGAGCCCCATTTTGATTTGCGATAATGCACATTCAAAATGGCCTCAGATTGGGACTCCTAAGAGCCCTATTTTTATGTGCGCTAGCACACATCCAAAACGGACTTTGGAAAGTGGCCTCAAATAAGGACTATTGGGAGCCCTGTTTTAAGGTGTGCTAGCACACACCCAAAAATGGCCTTTGTAGAGCCCAATTTTTATACCCCTTTGAGTCCTAGAGCCCCCATTTTTTAGGTCCGGCGGGGAAAAATCCAAGGTCCCCTCGCAACTATTTATAAGACCCATTTTGATGTGCACTGGCACAAATTCAAAACGGGCTTTGGAAAGTGGCCTCAAATCGAGACTCTTAGGATCCTCATTTTTGCTCTAGTGCACATCCAAAACTGCATTTAGAAAGTGGTCTCAAATCGGGACTTCTGTGAGCCCTATTTTGAGGTACTCTAGTGCACATCCAAAATGGCATTCAAATGGTGGACTCAATCGGGACTCTTCGGAGCCCAATTTTTATGTGCGCTAGAGCAAATCAAAAATGGCCTTCGGAGAGCCCAATTTTTGCACCGCCTTCAAGCCCCACAATCCCCATGTTGAGGCACTATGGGAAACAATATAGGGTCCCTCAGCTCAAAATTGGCCTCAAATTGGGACTCTTGGAAGCCTCATTTTGATATGCACTAGCACACATCCAAAACTGCCTTCAAAAAGTGACCTCAAATCGAGACTTTGGGAGTCCCGTTCTGATGTGCACTAGTATACATCCAGAACTGGCCTCAAATTAGGACTTTTGAGAGCCCTATTTTAGATATGCACTATTGTACATCCAAAAAGGGCTTCAAAATGTGGCTTCAAATTGGTACTCTGGGGAGTGCCATTTTGATGTGCACTAGCACACATCTAAAATGGCCTTCAAAAAGTGGCCTCAAATCGTGACTCTTGGAATCCCTATTTTGATGTGCACTAGTGACACATCCAAAATGGCCTTTGGAGAGTTCGGATTGCCTCTAATCCCCACAACCCATTACTGAAGTGCCCGGATCAATGTGCCTTAGATGTTTAGTTCCATGCCAAAGTATGGCTCAAGTAGTGTCCAATTAATGGTACGATACTCAACCAAGAATGTAGGTTGGCATCTCAATAGTGCTATCATGGTACCACATAGAACTTGGGATGGGTTCTAATGCATGGAGGTGCACTAAGATATTCATTCAAGAATGTCACATCAAAGAGCTTGGATCATTTGTAGTTAGGTTGGGGATCCAACTTGAAGATCTAAGGTTGAATAATATGATGATGGCAAATGTTTGCTGGGACATTTTCAAGGTCCATCCACCTTAAGTTTCACATCCAAGTAGTTGTACCAAAAGTCCTTGATGGGATTACCTACAAGTGGGATTACATCATAATCATCCCTGTCCTTGGAATCTGGCATGGGAGTATGATTAGGATCATCTAGATCTTGATATTCAAAATCAAATATCATGTCCATTGCTACCATTGGCATCTCAATTGGGGCCGGAGGTGATGACAGTGCATGGAGAGAATCTAGAGACATGGGGAAACAATATGGAAGGGTACAATTGGTTGTAGGGGTAAATGAGGGGGGGGCAGAATGAGGTAAATGGATTGAGCAACTTGGTAATCCTTGCTTGTGGGATTAGCAATAGAAGGGAAGAATTTATGAGTGAGGGGCTAGAAAGTTTGAGATTGTTGGGTCATCTGGAAGTGGTGAGAGGCAAGAGCAAAGAGGCAATGAAGGGAATAGATATTTGACTAGAGCTTGGGAAAGGTTAAGAGAGTGATAGTAGGAAGGGGGAGTGAGGTTATGAGATTGACATGAAGAGTGATGAGATATCACAAGTTAGATGTGAGATATTCCAATTCATGATCCGATGCTTCTTTTTGTTCGTAAGATGGGATCATTAGTTGCAAGGTGGGATGGTGGGGATGTCATTCCCTATATATAAGATTGAGGGCTTTTGTAGTAACAGTAGTAATCCACTAATGACTCTGAGGGAAGGACTGCCTAGGAAGCATCCATATGCAGTGAAAGAATATGTTCTGAGTGTAGTAAACCCTACATGAATGGATAGGAAAATTATATTTTTCATCATCTGAAAAGTCTTGAAAATTTTTGTGCAAAGCTTTTTCCTCTACGGAATGTTCCCATGTTATGTTTGGACGAGCAGATAGGATATTGAGTTGGAGCTACTTCCATTGGATTAGTGCACATCCTATAAGATGATCTTCTACTTGTACAAAGGCCACAAGCTCTTGGTCTATGCACTGTCATAAAATGTAGTGGGACTTCATTTATTATGTCATACATTGCCTCATTGGTCTGCACTAGCAATTGGAGTCCAAGCTTTGAGATTGTAACCTTGTGGGAGTGCAGGTCATCAGACTTCTCTTTATACTTATGGTAGATCAATATATATGCATACTTAAGCTTTTTCATCTATAAGGTGACCTGTTCTTGTTGAGGAATGGCTTCATTGGTACTTGACCTTTGATTTTTGAGCATGGATTGAGGTTAAGTGATCATTAGAGGTCTATAGGACACAGCATGAACTATTGCTAAGAACTATATTTGGCTCTATTGGAGGTTGGAAGTAACGTCAAGAAATTCCTTCTCTTGAGTTTAGAGAGGTTGGTTCATCCACAATTCTTCAACCTCCTTCTCAGCTATTTGGGCTCTAATTGTTGTGACCTCTATCTCAATTCCATTGAATTGGTCTTGGATGTCTACCAGGATTTGTCATTCCAATTCTTGGATATGCTCCTCCTTGGCCAAGCTAGTGAATATTTTTGACATTTGATGCATTTGGGTGGAGGATGAGGTTTGTCAAAATTGCTGATACATGAAGTTCCCATGCATCTACCCTGATGATCCTATAGTGCTAGCTATGTTTTTCTCCATCATGGTAGTTTTGACACTTGGGTGTAGTAGTCTTGTTTCTTATCTTGTAGAATATCCCCTTGTCAGATGTCTAGATCCTCAAGAGGTTTTGGCAATAGTGGTAGAGCCAATTCCTTTTCTTGAACCTCTTTATTGATGATTACTACCAATAAATGAGGAATTTTACACTTTTGGCCAAATGAACCATTGAGTTTCTTTGTGAAGAAGAAACTTATTTATGGTCAGCCATGGAGGAATATTTCAAATTGTGACTACTATTGGTCACATGGACCATGATGTGGATTCATGTCCAAATGGAGGGGAAGGTGACCAAAACGAAGATGAAGGAGATAGCGATGAGGAGGAGGATGGAAGCACCAAGTCTGACTAGGACATTGCATATAGGATGTACTTATGTAGTAGGTGTAGAAGATTTTACAAAATAATGTATTAGGAGATTTTGTACTCAAACAAAATATAAAATGTACACTATAGTGTAATACAAACATCGATACAAAATGGCATACTAGGGCTTGGCCAAGCCCTAATCTACCCTTAAAAATTTACAAAAATTTGAAGCGTGGATATTTCTGTCGATAAACCCTTTGGAAATTTTTACCAACATTGATATCACCATCAATTTTTAGTCGATAAGGTCTCTAGAATTTTGCCAGTGTCAATATTACCATAAAAAAAGTGCCAAAAATAGTTCTAGAAAAATTTTGAGCATTGATAATATCATCGAAAATAATGTGGATATTAACGTTGATATTTTGGTCTAAATATAAAGATATTTAATATAATGTTGACACTAATTTTGACATTTTCTTTTCGATGCTAATTATATTGATAACAAATTTGATGCTTTCTAGAGTTTAAAATGAAATTCCCAACATATTTTCCAATAAAAAAGGCATCAATAATGGAGCCAATGGTTGTAATGGCTTTTATTGTAGAAAAAGAATGGTTGTTGTCCTATTTTATTGGGTATAGTGATGGCTTGGTATTTTTGCTTCCATGGTGTTCTACCTTCTCCCCAAAGGACGTTTTGCATGTTACACAATAGAATTCTAAAGGGATGTCAGAATAACCATTGCAACAGTCGAGAAAAAGTAATGTGGTGCCACATTGATAATGTTGATGTGCTATTATGACTGAATAAGCAATTTGAATGCATATCATGTCACTATAGTGTGTGGTAGCTTGTTCATGAGGGGACCATATAGTACATCTGGTGCAATGGTGAAACTTTATTGTCTTTCACCATGGAAAATGGACGAGTGGTTTCACGATAGTGCTGAAGAGAGACCTGAACAATTGATGTGTAGGGACCATAATATAGAACATCGGGTGATGGTGAAATTTTATTGTCTTTCGCCATGGAAATTGACGAGTTGTTTTATGACAAAGTTGAAGAGAGAGATGCTTGAATTGCTAAAGTACTTTAGCTATAGGTACTTCGAGTTTGTGGTTGCCCATAAGGCCTTAGAAGCCACCTTGTACATTGCCCTTGTATGTTTTCTTTTCCTTTTTCTTTTTCCTTATTAGTAATGAAATTTCTTTTTGTTCAAAAAAACAAAGCCGGTAAATGTGCAATAGTTACTTGAACTTTCAAAGTTGCAAATCTAGCAAAGTCGCACATCCTTGCATAGCTAGGCAGCTTATTTTCTGTGGTGGGAAGGCAATCGGGACCATGAAAGGAGAATTTTATTGAAATGAGTCATTTTAATTACTCTCTTTGCGTTGAACAAGGCAAAAATATGTACTTTGCAACTTAACTAAATTCAATAGGATTCTTCTTGTGGGCTGTGGGACGTGCGGACTCTTAGATCTGGCAAGTGCTGAGGCTAGTGGGCAACAGGCAAATAGAAAATGCACTTGTTGTCTTGGCCAAGAGGTGCTCACATTTTTTAGTACCGCATCCGAATTTGCATTGTAGTAGCATGAAACACTTCTATGAAAGAGATTTTCGTGTTGTAATTTGTCGTCCAAGATGCATCCCTTCTGCAAAACGTGCTAAACATTTCCAATCGTCTCTATTTATTCATCTCTTGGCACCCCATTGCATGTGCACACAGGCACTTTGGGAGTTTATAAAAATAGAGAAAGGTTCCTCCAAATAAATTTTCTATACATGATGTGGGCTCGAGCCTTGAATTCCATTGGATGAGATCCTACTTCTATTTTTTCGAGCTTGAAGTCCCATTGTATCCGCACGCTTTTTAGCTCACCAATAGCTAAGACCAAGAATAGATCGAGTTGCAGTTTTAAATTGGGCTGCTTCTTGTAACTTGTGAGGCACAAGGAGGAAGTGGGGGAAATAAATTGTAGCCAAAAAAAGGGGTGGCCAACGTTGTAAATTACTCTTTAATCATATATGTGTATTCGAAATCCAATTGTTTTGTAAATGACAAAAGTGTTGTCGAGATGCCCTCACATGTGAATAGTGCAATCTACAATATTTCCAACACTGAGGGTGCATATGTAGGATGTCATCTTGGATTTCCTTGTTTTTAAAAATGCAAACCAAAAAACTAAAGCTTTTATGGTAGTATGTGCTTGAGCATAGTGACTATGTCATAGAACTCTATATTATGTACCACTATACACATGAACTATAATACAACATATACATGAAGTACAATTCAACCTTCACTTTCCACTCTTAAGTTGTATCTAGCAAAGACCCAACTATTTTCAAAGGTATCATTACTTGTTGAGGGAAAGTGGCGAGCTGTAAAGGTATATACTAACTATCCTTGTGTTAATAATGGAACAAGGTCTATTTGCAAAAGTGCTATCACAAGTATCATAACTTGTTGAGGGAAGGTGGATTTATGAAGATATCTGCTACATGTCCTTGTGTTAAAAAGGGAACAAGGTCTATTCCTTCACTAAGTCCTTTTTTTTAATGAACTTGTAATGCACTTCCATGTGCTCCATTTTGGCATCTTGAAATACTACGCTCTCTACCTGTTGAATGTTGTTTATATTATCAAAATACAACATTGTAGGTTCTCCTAATGGAATTTGAAATGCTACAATAATGTTTTTTCTAAACTAGGTACTTCACACACAACATTGGTTGATCCTTTGTATTTTTATTTTGTTTATGATAAGGCAAGTGTTGCTTTGTTATAAGATACAATTCGAAAACTCTAATGTTATCAATGACCGTTCCAAATGATTTATACCAATCTATTTAAGTACTTGGAGGGCTGAATTCATATGAGAAAGTTATGTTTGATTTTGGGAAAAGTAATCAAATTTAAAGCTGTAAATATTAGCCCAAGAAACTTAGAGAAGGTCTAGATTTGCCATTGGACTAAAATTCACCTATATTTTTTTTCCTTTATGGAGATTGGGAGAGAAGTAATAGCTTGAGATCACACCATAAGTGATTGATTGTATACCTATAATAGTTGAAAAGAATTAATATATACATACATTTTTAGAGTTAGGATTAGGTTTTCCAACCCATGTCCTTTTAGAACGCTTTGTGTTAATATGAACACATGATATATTGACATGAATCCTCAACACCTTCCCTCAAGATCAACGTCATGAAATAGGTGTTTCCTCAAGGTGATGATTCCAAGGAATGACACAAGGATTAAACATTACATTCCATCACACCCCTTTAATGGGAATGCCCTTCCTCTAGGGAGCCTCTGAGTCAAACCAAGAGCTTGTCAGTATTTCTCTTAAAGCTCTTTCCCAAGCTATTTGATAGAGATATCCCCAACATTCTCTTTGCTATAACAATGTGGCAATGTAATGTCACCAAGTAACACTATTTCTCTTATGAAATTCTATCCAACATCAATGTGCTCTGTTATGGAGTGATATAACATTTGGAATCTAGGCTAGAAGTCTTGTGTGGATTAGTTATCACGATATATTGTTGTTGGGTTAGTTCTTAGAATATGAACCTCACCCAATAGATGCACACGATGTTCAAAAATAATAATTCCATTAATTAGTTGCTTGCCAACCATTAATTAATGTGTCTCGATTAATGCCCGCAAAGAGAAGCTTCTGCATGATATAAGACCTATGTCCTCGAGGGCTTCTGCTACATTTTCCACCCAACCGCGAACTCCCGTGAGCTCCCTCTTGTTTTCATGAACCCTCTATCGAGTTCCCCTTTCCTACTTACCATGTGGAGCCCTATTTCTAGAATCCTCCCCCTTGCTCAATACCTCCCAAGTGGCCAACACTCATGGTGCCATGTGTTCAAGTGGACCTTACCATTAAACCCCTCTTTAGGTTCAACTAATGCACCCTTCCATTAATTACCTAGGCCTAAGATTTCCCCCTAGACCCTATTAGCACCATCAAATGTGATGTTGTGCATCAGTTTGTGGAAAGCAACAAAATTGATGTGAACTTAATCCAAAAGGCTCTTGATGAGAGTGGAGGTAGTAGGAAAGGTAACTCTTCTATTTTCAAAGCAGTATCATCAACTTTAAAGGATTAGAGGATCAAACACGTGCTTCTTTCGAATCCTACCGAAGTATGGAAATTAAGAGGTTCACTTAACCAATCAAGTAGATTTTATTGGGCATTGGTTGCATATTGAGGCCATTTACTAAGGTAACAAAGGTAGCAATGTGTATAATCCTTGGAACAATATTTTTGTTGAAAGTGTCAAGACACACCAAGGAATGTCAGACCGAATATCTACATATACATATATGTCTATATATATCCAATTTAAAATATAGACATGAAGTTATCAAAGTGATGTTATACAAAGCTCCAAAGTGATTTAAGTGATCCTTTGCTAGGACAAGTATCATAATGTCAGACGAAAGATTTTGAATATCTATATACATCTATATGTCTATATATTGTAGCACTGAAATTTGCATGCTCTTCGATACAAACCAGTGAAGGAACAATGAAGAAATATAGATGGAAAGCCACGATAGCAATGACATTTCTTCAGCCTATTGTCGTGCGGAAGATAAAGCCATTTTGCAATGGGTCCCTCGGCAACCCAGGATTGTCGTACAAGAGATTGATCAATTGGAGGAGGTACTTAGTGTTCCATAACATCTGGGATTGTCATTTGGAAGATTGATCGATTGTAGGAGTACCTGTGGGAACTAGGAAGGCCTTTAATATTATAAGGATCCACAGTTCGCGAAGTACATTGCTGAAGGCTCCTATTGTACTCTATGTCATGCCACTGTCCTAAAAGCCTTATGTGAATATGAAGTTCTTCAGAGATGGCACCTTTGATGTCTTGGGGCTTCGGCTACTTTGTCTTTGTGTTTTCACCCGTCTTATTTTTTGTTTCGACTTCAACCTCAGAACCACTTTTTCATTCTAAGTGAAACCAATTCAAAATGTATAAGAGTAAAGCTTGTATATATATTACTCGGGTCTTTTTTATGGGTCGACCACCCCTCTAATATAGGATAAGTGGTCACCAACACAGTGGTTGGTTGCACACTAGGATATTAACTACCACCAGCACGGTGGTTTGCTTCTATTATTACTAGTATTATTCTACTCGCACATTATCTTTGCATATCTTTGCTAGAGTTCCAACACACTGACAAAGAAGACTACCCACCTTAGTTGAATGATGGGAGGTGGATACATTAGATTGTATGAAAGAAGAATGAGAAGGACGAGCTCAATGAACTCTCTCCCTATTTAATTGTAGTGCAAACACAACTAAGAGCCTGTTATGAAATCTAGCCCCGAAACTCTATACATCGATCCACCTACTGCAAACATATGGCATACCCAAAAGACTTTGGAATGCTCATGTTCTATCTGAGAACAATGTTGGATGACCTCCTCATAGGAACAAACCCGAAGACGAGGGAGAAAAATAGCTACAAGGAGAACATGATTTGTAATTGGTTGTTTGATATGGAGGCAGTAGATACAATGAATATTCATTTCCATGGCTATCATTGTTCCTATTTCTTTAAGGTAATTGTCAAGCTCATGATGTATGTTTCTTTTGATAGGACATGGCAGAGGCTCGACAATGTATAGAGCATCAAGAGTAGGATGAAGAGGACCCCCAACGAAAGGAGGAGTTACTATGGACATACAAGCAGGCAGAGAGTAGCAAGCAATTGGTGAGAAGAGGGTGAGCTGAGGTTTGTGATAGTTTATTAAACTAGCCTAAAGAGTTGGGAGATGCTATAGAGAGGTTGATAAGATAGTTGTTCGAAGTTTGGGATTTCCTTGAGCCGCAAAATGTCGTATTTTTGAAAAAGTAAAAATCTTGCAGGCATTTCTTAGACTTGTGGATTTTCTCGGACTGCCATCATCCATGATCTATGGTGCTCATAATAGCTAATTTTGTGTCAACTTGCTTCCATGTTAATACTTAAATGCTTTAAGTAGCCCAGTGGTTGAAATTTGACAGTTAAAGATAACTAGCCTAAAGGGGACTATTTTAGTATAGCATTGTGCAACAAATTTTAGGATAGCATGGCGGTAGTGCAGGATAAGTGGTTGCTAGCATGGTGGTTGGTTGCACACTAGGATATTAATAGGCACCAATGCGGTGCTTTGCTTCTATTATTACAAGACTTGTGGATTTGTGGATTTATGGATTCGTTATGGGATTTAATAAAACCAATGCGGTGGTTGTTTGGGATATACTAAAAACAAGTATGGGATTTACAAAAACAAGTGTGGTGGTTAGTTTGGGATTTACTAAAAGAAGCATAGTCTCAAATGCATTTTCCATTTTCCACGATAAGTAGAATATTGTTTCCTTGCAATAAGACTGCAGTTTCTTAGTACTATCTTGTCATCCTAGCCCAATACTCTAAGACACCCCAAGATGTGCTCATGCATCTCTAAATCCAATTTGAAGAAACGCTTGCCCTTCTTTCATTGTGGCACAGGTTGCATCTAGAACTTAATAGCTCTTATTAGATGAGAGTACACAAATGTTTGTGGACTCTTATGTAGCAGTTCGTAATTGTAGCCTCTCTTGGATGTTTTTTTGTACCAAAAAGCTCTGACTACTACTACGTCCCACTTCTCATAGGTTGTTTCCCATTTATCCTTAAATGCTTTCTCAACCTTGTGCTTAGGTTTTGTGCACTGCAACACAAAGTATGGGTCAACTTCCTTGTTCTCCCCAGAGGCAGCAACAACTGCAAAGTTATCCCCCTCTTCCAAACAGTCAGTGAGGTCATCAAAACTCTCCCCAAACTATGGCGAGTTGTGGTTTGTCTCTCCATTGTTTGTCACTCCATCTGAACATAGAGGGAAAACTTGAACTTGCTCCCATATCTTTACAGTTGCAATGTTCTCACAATCGTCTCATGATCCCCTATGATGCATGCTCTGCAGAAAAAAGAATTTTTTTTGTCTTAATTAGGTGTTGGTTTGAATAGCCCCATATGCTGTGCACAGTGCAGACCATGGACTCCTTTAATTTTCTCAAAATCATGCCAGCTTCTCCTTTGCACTTCATCCACTTTCACTTCATGAAACACTCTACGTACTCTTAGGAGGTCCACCTGGGAAATGTAAGTATACTATGAGAGTTCAAAATGAGGGGTATTTTTATTCTCAAGACTTACAAAAATATATTTATATCAAGGGCAATTTTATACACACTATTTATATATTTACAAAAATATATTTATAGCAAGGGTAATTTTATACACTATTTTTAAATTAACCGGTACGGTGCGTTATATCTAAATTTAAAGTTATTTTTTTAAATATTGTCTCATCTAGGATGAGGTGTAAGAGCACTCACAATTTGTTGATGGATGGGTAGCTCAAAGTTTTAACATGTTGAATAGCCCTCAATCACTTCACTGCACACCCTCTGCAATTCTCTACTATACCATTTGATATAACATGGAATAGGAAGAAATAAGAGGGGGGGTGCATGCATGCGTGCATGTGTGTGTGTGTGTGTGTGTGTGTGTGTGTGTGTGTGTTGCTACTCCTTTTTTTTTTCATAGGCCTTCAAGGCTCTAGCTTATGGATTAGATTACAATTGCACTGGTAGTGGCTTTATGAGAGCCGATCATGGGTCTCCTATTTTCTTTCTACTTTGTAACATGTTTTCTTTCTACTTCTCTGTGTGTGTGTGTGTGTGTATGTGTGTGTGTGTGTGTGTGTGTGTGTGTGTGTGTGTGTGTGTGTGTGTGTGTGTGTGTGTGTGTGTGTGTGTAAAATATAAGACAAAGAAGGTGATAACATATAAAATATCAAGGCAATGGTGAGATTTAGGTTGATTAAATCAAGGATCTCCCCTCCTCAAAAGACAGTGTGTGGTGAAATGCCCAAAGGCTCAAAGGAATAGCAAGAGCACTCCCATGAAAATACAAGACAATACTATTTGTTCTCACCAACAAAACTTTAAGTTATTTTAAGCCCCTAACATGACAATCCCCTTAAGTTTTAAATGATTTTTCCCATTTGCATACCTACCCTAATACATATCTTTCCTTCATTTCAGATTCAACAAATTGCTAGCCCAAACAATGCCACTCTAGAAAATCCACACACACACACACACACATGTATAGAAGTAGAAAGAAAACATGTTACAAAGTAGAAAGAAAATAGGAGACCCATGATCGGCTCTCATCTATCATGCTTTAACTCTGAAAGCACTTTAAAATAAGCTCCTAAGTATGTGAATGCTCCAAGTCTTAAATGATTGATCAAGCCACTACTAGTGCAATTGTAATATAATCCCTAAGTTAGATCCTTGAAGACCTATGAAAAAAAAATGCAACACATGTGCGCACACACACACTACTCCCGCTACGTGATATTGTCATGTCCATCCAATTTGAAAAGAGAGAAAAAAAAGCATGGGAATGCTCTGCATCATGCAAAGAGAATGAGAGAAACAAGTAATGCATCAAACACAAAGAATGTAAAAGAGGATGGATTCAATAAAAACATAGGAATAAGTGACACTGAGAACAATGTGCTACCCCTTGTCTTTTGCTTTGAACATGTCATGGACAAATATTGCATGGAGTATTGTAATCTCTCTCTCTCTCTCTCTCTCTCTCTCTCTCATACATACACACACACACACACACACCCCACTTATTTCTTCCTATTCCATGTTATATCAAATGGTATAGTAGAGAATCACAGAGGGTGTGCAGCAGTGAAGTGATTGAGGGATATTTAGCATGTTAAAACTTTGAGCTACCCATCAACAAATTGTAAGTACTCTTACACCTCATCCTAGATGAAACAATATTTAAAAAATAAGTTTAATTTTAGAGCTGAGAATAAGTGCACCCTACCTGTTAATTTAAAAATAGTGTATAAAATTACCCATGTTATAAATATATTTTTGTAAGTCTTGAGAATAAAAATTCCCCTCATTTTGAACTCTCATAGTATACTTACATTTCCCGGGTGGACCCCCCAAGAGCATCAGACTTCACTAGAAATTCCAAAAGCATCAAATCTGATGGCTTCTCATCTTCCTCTAAGGCCTTTGCTTGGAAAGGGATTGACATTTTTGCAAATCTGCTTGTACCTTGATCTCTCTGATTTTGCAATCTTCTCTTCTTTAATGGAATTTGGGATCTTTATCCCACACCTTGCATCAAAGAGGGCTCATTTTTTTGTTGTTCCCGCATGTTGGGTCAGCAGACGGAACTGTATCTCAAGTTTATGGATCAAAATCCTGACATTTCAATTTGGTAGAGGAGCAAACAATTTTCAACCACCGTGCTAGTTTAGGGTAGTCACAATTTCAACTACCCGGCTAGATTAGGATAGTCACAATTTCAATCACCGGGCTGGTTTAGGACAACTTTATGATAGTCAACCACCGGGCTGGTTTAGGACACATTTAGGACAGTCATAATTTCAACCATTGGGATGGTTTAGGACACTGTCACAATTTCAACCACTGGGTTGGTTTAGCCTGACCGTCTCAACTTCACATATTAGACAATAACAAGTATATTGATTTTCATTTTTGAATTTCACAATTGGAAAATAACATTTCACAATTAGAAAATAACAATATATTGCTTTTCATTTTTGAATTTCACAATTTCAATCACAATTTTAGTCAGTAAAACTGATGTTTGTCTTGAACCAGCATTAGGCTAGTTTAGGACATTCAAATAAGACCACATAGTAGTACGTATGGACAGAGTGATCCAGGGGCTGAAGGTACAGGTGTGATACACTAATCTACAGAAGAAGAGGCCCATAAAACTGACAAGGTTTGGCAACCTGTCAAACCTATATGCATGGATGATTTTTTCTTATTAGTTTCATTAAGAAGCACAACTTTTATACTGGTGTTGAAAGTTTATATGCCCTAATAAAAATAAATATTTGAATCATTCGCCAGGATTTGAAACTTTTATGAGGGAAACTTTGAAGTTTCACTGGCATTTACAAATTTTTCTTTAAATTTTAAAAGAGAATATAAAAACTTGCAATATGTTCTATCAATATTATGAAACTAAAAAAACCTAGCTCAATAAACTTTCACCAAGATTTTATATTAATATATAAGTATAGCTTCAATAAAAGTATCCCTGCCTGTATGCTCAACTCTCGTGAGTTGAAGGTCGTCTGATGTGTGCATAGCTAAACATCCATCGGCATGGGATGTAGCATCTATCATAGGCTAAAGGTGGAGCTGACAGTGTAAAGGCCTAGAAGCTTGAAATAAAACTGTGAAAACATAAGATGTCCTTGAGGCATAGGAGGTGATGAATGCTAATGAAGGGATCGATCTATAGTCCTCGATCCAACCATTGATCTACATCAAGTATGGACTATATACGAAAGTCATAAGTGCATGCCGAAAACACTAAGTCTCCTCAGGTTGCACCATGGATGAACCTGATAATGTCTACTGCACTGGGTAGATTTGCACCGATGCGTAAATATCTTCACGCTAAGGAATGATCTGTAGATTGAAAGAGGTGGTCATCATTGGATCTAAGGGTAGTGCAATGTGGCATAACTGAGCCAATGCTGGAATGTCTTGAAGACTGATGTGCTAATCTATACTGCTCATGGAAACTGTGTCCAAGGAGATGATGTGCTCCATACCAGAGGTAAAAGCATCAGTGATGGATGCTAAAATGTAATCACCCAAGGAGCAGAACGTGCTATGGCATAAATCTCTGCATGCAGGCGTATCTGCATATGTGGCAAAGGATGGAGTCGGATCCATGCATGAAAGTGATGTGTGCATCATAAGGATCAAATTGTGCTGAAGTAGATGAGACTACCTAATACTGAGGGCTTACTGTCAAGTGTGCCTCGTGCTGAGGGCTTATCGAGAAGTGTGCATGATCAAATACTATGGGCTGATCCATGCTAACATTTGAAGCATTTGCATCCAATCGCTCAAGACCAATGAGGCTCGAGTCATCATCATAAACTGGTACATACCGTGTGACAATGAATGGTCGAAGTAGGTTCTCTTTCCACTCACATCTCTCATCCAGAGTCATGATTGGTGTATCATCAATTGTGTGATGTGGATAACTCCATGCTAGAGGTGGTATGGTGCTCTGTGCAAGAGGCTTACCCATGTCCTGGCGAGAGTGCCTACTCACGAGGACATTGTATAAGAGCTACCACCATTGGGGGCTTACGCTCGAGGGACCACTGGGGGCTTATGCTAAACTATCGAATTTGAACCAAGTCATTTGAGAAAAACTACGATGTGCCAAGGGTCAAGCCTGTAAGAAGCGATGACAACTGAGTGTCGAGCATAGCCAAGAGGCTATATAAGGCTAATGTATGTGTGTAGGAACCAATGCCAAAAATAGTCAACAAATGTGACTGTACATGCGTGGCATATGTGCATGCAAACATGCAACAATCCTAAATCTAAGAAAGGAGCTCTGCCAAGTGGTGTCACATTATGTGATGAACTGCCGAATGCCAAGAGAACTCAACTGATGTAAGATGTGTGAATGTGTGTACCCATGATAGATCTGATGGGACTGACACTGATGGGAGCTAATCGGGTAATGTCGCAATGGATTAGTTGTCTTAGTGAAGTTGAATCTCCTCTATGGTGGTGCTAGTCTATAGCTACACTACACGCCAAAGAGCAAAATGCAGCAAATGAATTTTATCTTGATTCATTTTAAGAGTTGGGTACGTTGCAAGGGATCAGGAGGTGGTTCCAATTATGAGTATTGCATGATGCTGACCTATGGAAATCTCAAATTTAAAATTTGATGTGACAAGTGTGTAGAGCGTGAGCTGGCAAGCATTTTTTTTTGGAGCGTTGTGAAATTCCCTCTGGATCAAAAGATACAGCCCTCAGAAGGATAGGCCAAGCCTTTTTGATCCCAAGAAGGCCCAAAAATGATAATGTGTCCTGTTGTGAGGTGGCAGGATGAGGTCACATACAAATGGACTACTATTCCTACGAAGAGACAACAGTGCCTAGGAGGGGGCTGCCACTTGGCATTGCTAACTAGATGTTGACTGGGTAGTTGACATGATGTGGCACTTGCTACATGACATGATGATAGGGCAAGTTGATGATGTGTCACTGTGGGGCATCTGCTAATGATGTGGCATGCTAAATCAAAGGTGACATGTGTAGGATGATGTGGTAGCTGGTCTGGATGCTGATGTGGCAATTGAGCTGTCATGTGATGACATGGCATAGAGATATGGTTGTGCCACATGGCAGATGCCTTGGCCAACCAAACCAAAGACTTGGCTCAAATAAACTTAACCATGGTGAGTTCGTATCTGCCACGCGTTAGCATCATGAGGTGACCAAAATCTTCTATGATTCCGAGATGCCGACAGAATAGGCATCATCAAAAGTGTTGGGGCTCTGTGTAGCCATTGGTGAGCCATGGTGGTGGTGTTGTAGGTGCCCGTGGCCTGAGGTTTGTTGGTGTCTACTGCCGATAGCCGTTGAGCCATTGAAGGAGTCCCTATGGAGCACTTCCAATCGAGGCTTTCGTCGATGGTTGGAGCTTGGGAGCACTGTGGTTGCTAAAGCGTCCCTTGCATAGAGGCTGGATGGTGCTCATCTCTGAGTCATGTTGGAGCTGGGCTGAGAGCATCATGTGTTGTTTGGTGCAAGGGAGGCTAAGTATCAAGCTCATCCCATATGCATTGATGGATAAGCAAGCAGTTGGAGGGTTATTTTTTGCTGGAGGAGCCGTTGCATCATGGGCACCATGGAGGAGCAGTTTGCTACTACAGAAGGCATGGTAAGGGCATTGTGGAGTAGTTGGTCAATGGCTGGCATGGACATTGAGGCTTGGTTTGTGGAGCACTGGTGGCTGGGAGCAGATGGAGGCACCAATTGAGGAGCATTGTGGAAGGGCGTTGGCTAGAGTTTTTTGCGTTGAGGCGGCTCTATGGTTGTTAACAGAGGTGGAAGCAAGCACTGGATAGCCACTAGTCGTTGAGTTGCTGCTCTAGTAGTCTGAGCCATTAAAAATTTTGATGGAGTCACGTGGTTGTCACGTTATAGTTGGTGTTGTGATAATGAAGGCGAGGTTGCAAGTCATTTGCCAGTCTACCTTAGTCATTATAGGCCGCCTTTGAGTAAAAGTCAGAGCTGCTTTTGCTTAACATCAGTGAAGAAGGCTTTGCCGTGAGCTATTTGTGGAGCATTGGAGGCTCTGGTCACCTTTGGAGCCCTAGGCTTTATGCTACATGGTGTTGGATGGGTGCCAAGGCACTGTAAGTCATTGAGGCACCGTTAGCCAAGTCAACACTGCTACCCCGAGATTGAGGTCACTAATGCTTGTGATAGACTATTGGAGAGATATCTAATCTCTCACTGTTGGAGAGAGATTGAGGTCCCTAATGCTTACTAGACTATTGGAGAGAGATCTGGTCTCTTACTGTTGAGGTCGAAGATGCTGCAGCCTTGGTTCTTGAGTCACAAGAGCATACTTCGTGCAGGTTGTAGGTGTAGTTTGAAAAACAAAGAAGCAAAATTCCTCATAGTACACCTCTCAAAACTGTAAAAATCTCATTCTCACATCTCTCAAGAAATGAAGAAGGGACTACCACTAAAATGAACATAACTGAAGTTCCAGAAATTGAAATCATGAGCTTCCTATCTCAAATTCGAGAAGGAGAAGAGCTCTACAAGGTGAGCTATGAAAATGAAGAAGATGCCTCAGATGGAGGGCTTGCGCCTTGATGGAACAAGGTGTTATGCCTTGATGAAGCAAGGGCTTTCACTCTCTCTGATGGAAATCTCTCTCACTGGAAGATGCCTCATGCACGGAGGGCTTGACACTCATAAAGGGAGTGGGAGCACCTGCTGCTCTAATACCATGTTAGCGGAATTGAGAGAGGGAGAGAGAGTTGAGTGCACACGATATAGCTACCTTTACACTAAGATGTATTGAACATGAAGACGAAGATATACATGTGAACCCCTTAAAGTTAGGGTTAGGGTTAGGGTTGAGGTTAAGGCTTGCCCCTATGCCATATGTAGATGGTGCAATTTACACCATCCTCTTTTGTTGGAATACAATTAGTGTATAGTTAGTATTGTGTGTGCACTCCTCTCTCATTTTCCTTATCATTACTCTAGGTGGCTTGCTCGATCATTGAGTAGAGGGTGGATTTGTCTGTGTTGTCTCTTTCCCATGGCTTTCGCAGGAAGAGCAAGGTTTTCTCAGTATGCAGGGTTGTGAGGCTTTTTGTCACCTACAGATATATTGGGGTTGTCATTTGTAGTATACGTGTAGCTTAGGACCTCGAGTCATATTCTGGTGAGAGACGTAGGCTTAAGTGTGGTAAGCAAACATAGTGCATGCATGTATAAAAGGAACGTGTATCATCATGGTTGAGGTAATGAAGGAATTCGCCTTCATTGGGGGTTGAGGGGTTTCGGAGGAGTTTAAGGGTTAGAGGGAAGTTCAGGGTTTAGAAGGAGGTTCCAAGGTTTAGAAGGAGGTTCCAAGGTTTAGAGAGAGGTTCGAGAGTTTAGAAGGGGGTTCCAGGGTTAGGAGGAGATCCAAGGTTCAGGGTAGAGAACATGGTGGAGAACTCATCTCCCTTGTAGATCATGGAGGTTGAGGGTTGAGGAACTAAGGGTTTAGGGGGAGCATAGGAGTGGGAGAGGAAGAAGGTGTAAGAGCATGGGGGAAAGAAGAGAGAGGAGGGAGGAGGAGGAGGAGGAGGAGGAGGAGGAGGAGAAGGGAGGAGGAGGAGGAGGAGGAGGGGGGAGGAGAAGGGAGGAGGAGGAGGGAGGAGGAGAGAGAGAGGATGGGTTGCAAGGTTGGAGGAGAGGGGAGGAGGAGTCACAAGGTTAGAACATGCTTTTGGACGTGGAGTGTAAGGAAGCATGGACACTTGAGACAATTGCTTGAAATACCAAAGTAAACTCAACACAATGCCCCAAAGAGTATGGGCTTCATTCCATTATGGGGTATTTATACAAATTGGAGAGCTTCTCTCTCTTCATGTAGGAATTATAAGACATTCTCTCTCTGCATGTGGAACTTGCATATAGAAGTTGCATGTAGAAGTTGCAAGTTGCATGTAGGAGTTGCATGTAGAACTCGCATGTAGAACTTGCATGTAGGACTTGCATGTAGAACATGCATGTAGGACTTGCATGTTGCATGTAGGAGTTGCATGTAGAACTCGCATGTTGCATGTAGGAGTTGCATGTAGAACTCACATGTAGAACATGCATGTAGGAGTTGCAAGTAGAAGTTGCAAGTAGAACTCGCATGTAGGAGTTGCATGTAGAACTCGCATGTAGGAGTTTCATGTAGAACTCGCATGTAGGAGTTGCATATAGGAATCGTATGTAGAACTTGCTTGTAGAACATGCAAGTTGGATTTCTAAGAGGGATTATTTCTAGCCTTATGCAAGTACAAGTGGAGCTTTGCCACTACTCTACACACACATTTTGTTCTACCTAAGTCCATGTTGACACAGAGACAACATACTCCCGGATCCATTTTATTACCCGTCCTCAGGTTATGACTTATTGCGATTGTGCATAACCCAGTGGCTATTGAGCTTGTGGCATGCAAGTCATTCCTATTGTAATGCTTTTGCACCATACAATATGTGGTCTGTAGTCAAGAAGCTTATCTCCTCTTAAGGAGGGGTAGACGGCTGTGAATTTCAGAGGGGATCTCGTTGCTGAGGCTGTGGACTCTGCCATCGAATCTTCTTGGGAAGAGGTTTGGCGGGGGTCTCATTGTTGAGGCTGGCATTTCTTGCTATCTTGCATACATGTTGGATGCAATTGCACCCATATCATTAAGCTTGTAGTAGATAAGTTTATATACAAGTCTGATGTTTTTTCATTTAGGAGACGGCTGTGATGTTTGGCGGGGCTCTCGTTGCTGAGGCTGCAAACTCTTTTGCCAATTCATCTTGAGTTTTGGCATAGCTTCTTGTCCTACTTGTGAATTCATTGCATGCTTTGAGAGTATGGAATGAAAGTGTGTGATACTATTATCGATGCAATCTATTATGTGTCTATGCAAAATCATGTGAGTGCACGTGATGTGTCAATTAGGTAGGGACTAACTATATGCTTATTTGTGGGATTTAATAGGGAAACTAAGCCTCAATCATCCTTAATACGAAATTGATTAGGTCTTCCTAAATGTGCAAAAATGTGCATATGCTAATGAGTGTGCGTGTAACAATCTAGTGCAAACTATATGTGCAAAAACGTGCATATGCTAGTGAGTGCTCGTGATACAATCTAATCCTAACTAAGGAAGACTTGGTTTCCCAAATCTTCATTTTTGTCGAGGATGGCTTGCATGTTGAAGTAGTAGCGCTTCAAGCAGCTCTTGTTTATTGTTGTATTGAATTGGACTCCATCCAATGTTTCTAGCAGCACAGCTCCGATGGGATTCATCTTTCGTACTCGGTATGGTCCTTGACCTAAATACTTCAGTTTCCCTTTGTGTACTTTGGCATTGTATAACAGGACTAAGTCACCTTCCTTGATGTCTTTAGCTTTAAGATTTCTGTCAAACCATGCCTTTCTTCTCTGTTTTTCTATTGTCATGGCATGGTAGGCGACTAGGCTTGTTTCTGTATGCTTCTCCAACTGATAGAGTCTTTCTTTCAAGGATTCATGGTCTCCCATGTGTTCCTATACTGAGTTTCGTAGGCTTGGTATTACAAATTCTAGTGGGACCACAGCTTCAAGGCCGTACACCAATTGAAAAGGTGTGTTCTGTGTACTGACCTTGACTGTGGTTCTATATGCCCATAAGGCTGCATTCAGTTTCTCTGCCCAATCAGAACGTTGTGGTTCTACTACCTTGGTGAGGATAATGCATATTATTTTGTTGGTGGATTCGGCCTATCCATTCCCTTGGGGGTAGTAGGGTGTGCTTTTTCTATGGATTACCATAAAGCCAAACAAGAGTTCTTGGATTATGTCATTGACAAAATGTGTGCCTCTATCCAACACAATTTCAATGGGGCATTTGAATCGGGTGATCACATTTTTGTATACGAATCTTGCTGTGCTTCTGGCATCTGCCTTTCTTTCTGCTTTAGCTTCAACCCATTTTGTAAAGTAATCAGTGGCCACAATGATGTAGCGTGCCTATGTTCCTTTTGCTGCTGGATGGATGGGACCCACATAAGCAATCCCCCATTTTTCAAATGGTTTTTGTGCAACAACTATTGTTAGGGGATTGAAGTCTTTGTGTTGTGGTTTAGTAGTCTGTTGGCATATATCACAGCCTTTTACATATTCATAGGCATCTGCCCATAGTGTTGGCCACTAGTAGCCTGCGAGGAGGACTTTTCTTGCTGTGGCTTCCCCTTGGAAGTGTCCTCCTTCAATGCCTTCATGGACTTCACTCAGGATTGGCATGATCTCATGAGGCATTGCACATCTTCTTAATACTTGGTCCTTGCCCATCTTGTACAATTGTCCTATAATGAGTTGATAGAGTGCAGCCTTTAGAATTAGTTTTATGGCATCTACTGCTTTCATTTCAGGGGGTGGTCTTCCTGTCATTAAGTACCCAATGATATCTCCACACCACTTTGGAACAGCATCTATATGAAATAGTGTGGCATCTGGTAAGTCATCTTCTACTCTAGTGGCTTCTTCTCCTGACTTGACACGAGACATGTGATCGGCAATGTAGTGTTGGGCACCTTTGTGGACCACTATTTTGAAGTTGAATTCTTGAAGCAAGAGGAGCCATTTGGTTATTCTTCCCATTATACACGAATGGTTCACAAGATAAAGCAATGCTTGATGGTCAGTGTAGAAGACAAAATCATTTGCCAGTAGAAAGTGCTAAAATTTCTTTACACTATACACCATTGATAGGGCTTCTCTTTCTGTGGTGGTATAGTTGATCTCTGCATTATTGAGTTGTCGACTGGCGAAGTAGAATGGGTAGTCTTTCTTATGTTCACCAGGTTGACAAAGCACACTCCCAATTGCATACTTGGATCCATCAATATGAACATGAAAATCAATATCCCAATTGGGAGATATAAGGACAGGTGCTGTGATTAGGCACCACTTTAAAAGCTCAAAGGCTTGGTCGCACTCTTTGGTCCATAAGAATTCCACTAATAATTTGTAAAGTGGTCTAGCTATCATGGCATACCGCAATATAAATCTTTTATAATAGCCGACATGTCCTATAAAGACCTGTACACCTTTGGAATTTGTAGGAGGCAATTCCATGATGATTTTGATTTTGTCCATGTTAGTTGCAATCCCATGTTGAGAGATGATGTGTCCCAAAACAACTCTGTGGGTGACCATGAACTGGCATTTTGTTGGGTTTAGGGAGATGCCATACTCCCTGCATTTGATTAGTACCGCTTCAAGACATTTGAATGGTCTTTTTTGTTTAAATGGATGCACAAATCATCCAAGAACACCTGCAAAAACTTATTCAGAAATGACTTGAAAGCTGTGAACATGACTCGCTGGAATGTGGTTGGGGCATTACAAAGGCCGAATGGCATGACTCTATATGCAAAAATACCCCATTCTATAGCAAATGCTATTTTTGATTAGTCTTTAGGAGCAATTTGCATTTGGTTATAGCCACTGAAGCCATCCAAGAAGCTATATATTTCGGACCCTGCCACTTTTTCCAACACTGTTTTTGTTAAGGGTAGGGGATAGTGATCCCTAATTGTGGCGGCATTCACATTTATTAAGTTTACGCATATTCTGAGCTTCTTGTTGCATTTAGGCACAATGACGATGGGTGAAACCTAATCAGTGTGCTCTATCTCGTAGATGAATCTGGCATCTAGGAGTTTTTCAAGCGCATCATAAGCCATGGTGCCATACTTAGGATTTGTGCGATAAGGTCCACATACCTTAGGGTGAGCACCTTGCCTTATAGGTATCGTGTGTACTGCCATGTCTGGTGAAATTCCTTTTATCTCTTTGTATGACCGTGCTAGGCAGTCACGGTATTCCATTAGGAGTGCTTTGAGTTTGGTTTCATCTTCCTGTCGAAGCTGTTTCCCAATGAAAAGCAGTTTTTCTTCCTCCCCTTCCAGGGCGAGGTTTACTGTGCATGTTTTTGTCGGTCCCTCATAGATTGGAGTTTCTCCAATGCTATCAGTTTCTTGAACTTCAGATTCTCTTAGTGGTCTTGGCATTGCTATTGGGGACTGCCACTTGTGTAATTCTTGAGGTACTCCGGCACTTCGACTTCCGATGGTGTTGAACTAGCCTGACATGTGCCATGTGTACTGGGTGGCATAGTTTCATTTACCCAAAGAATCCATCTAGGAAGCTATAAGCCTCCTTCCCACAGCAACTCTTTCCAACACATGCTTCGTAAAGGGTAGCAGATAGTGGTCTTTCAAGTCATAGCATTTACCCTATTTATATCGCACATTTCGATCTTATCATTCATTTTTAGAGCAATGATGATGGGGGACACCCAATCTATATGCTTTATCTCATAAATGAATCCAACATCAATTAACTTCTATATCTCTTCTCTCACAATCGTCGCATATTTTGGATTCATAGGGTAGGGTCTTTGCCTCACCGCATGGTCGCACGACCTTCATATATGTGTACTTCTAAGAAAAGAAATTTTGATATTCATGGAGGAGGGCAATAAGGGCCTCTTCTTGCTCGCTAGTGAGGTTGTCAACTATGTAGACCAGTGTAGGGTCTTCGCCTTCTACCGCAAGGTCCACTTCCTTGACCTTACCGAACCATCATGACCCTATTGGTTCCCTTCCTCTACTAACCTTTTAGCTTGTTCAAGAGTTATTTTACAGTCCTAGACCATGTAGGCCTTAAAATTCTTGGGGACCTGGTGTAAGTTAGCCTCCTCTTCTTCGTCATCATCCAAGGCTCTTTAGGAGAAGTCTTTGTGTTTTTGGCATTTGGGGCCTTATCTCCCTTTGAAGCTTTAGTTTTTAGTGGGACCTCGTATACATGGTGGGCTTGGCTGCATTGGCCACACCTGTGAGGGCCTAGACATAGGCATTGTCATATTAGGCACTAGTCAATAAGTTGCAGCCGCAGGATAGGGAGTACCCTCTGGGGTTCCCTTCCAAGCTTGGTACTGAGGGGGGTGGAAAGCCATTGTACATAGGATCGTGTTTTTCCCAAAGTCCATTTGGTTCATTTCCCTGTCCTTCAGGACTTGGTGGCTAGAAATGGGGTACCCAGGGCTCATAGGTTCTAGTGAAAGATGATTCTCCTTCATCAAACTGGACATGGGGCTCTGTCGGATTTCTAGTTGAGACGTGCATTAGGTTACTTTGTGCATTTCCTAATACATATGTTGAAGGAGGGCCCTACGGCTCCTCTAGCACTTTGGTTTGCCAGGCAAAGGTGTTAACCATATCATGGTTAGACCATTTGAATCTTCCCATGAGGTTGGAGAGTGGTTCCCTCAGTCTCGAGGCTATGGGTGAAGGTGTGGGAGATTGGGGTCTGATTGAGCTCTAAATATAGGACCCATGGAGGCTTCAGGATTTGGGTTTTCTCCCATCTCTGGCTCATGGAGTCTTCCGAGTTGGAACTATCGGCTTGTAAAGGGCCGTGTACAAAGTTTGAGCTCAAGACTGAGTTCTTGGAGGCTGATACTAGAGTGGTTGCTTGCTCGATATTACATTATTGGAGGAACTATCTCGCAACTCTGGCTTAGCTCCTAAGATTTTCCCAAATCTCGATAGCACGTAGGTGGGTCAGGGTAAGTAGTCCCCCAATTGGCCTCCTTGTTAGGTTTCCACTCCTTCCAGTCAACACGCTAACCTGGCGTGCATTGGGTTATAATGCAGTGTGTGCGCTGTGTTAATGCTAATGCAACATGGTTCTATTCCTAGCAGTCTAGGGGTTAGTTAAGGTGCCCAGTGATCTTTAGATTGCCTGGTGCCCCTGAGTGTGATGATTCCCTTACAGTTTTTTATCTTGATGGTTTTATGAACACACTCACCCTTCAAATTAATTTTCTTGGGGGCCCCCTTAAGTTTTCTCTAGGGGGTGGGTGGTGGACAGCACATTACAGATCACTAAATGATCATATTTGACTCATAGGACTCGTTTACCATTGACCATTAACCCGGCATGTGCATTGGGTTGTTAACTCGATGTACGCTAGGGTTGGTAACTCAGTGTGCAGGGGGTTGTTAATGCAAAGGGCCCACTGGCTTAGTAACCTGACGTGTGCTGGTTAAGAATTGACCCCTATGTTGGCCAAGATTTGGTGCATTAATTATGCCAGTTGGTAGAGATTTTGTCAGGCGTCAGACTATCAGTGGACATCAAATGATGTCAGAATGTTAGTCTACTAAAGCAACGAAGTCAACACTAATGCAGCATAGTCAATGTTAACCCGGCATGGTCAATGGTAATGCAACGAATTTTTAACCCACCGTGTATTGGGTATTAACCCGGTGTGTTCGCTGTGTTAAAGTTAATGTAGTGCTTCTCTTTGGGACTGCCTAGCTAATGGAATTTTTGGGATTCTTTGTGTTTCTAGGGCCTCTATGCAGTGTTTGGAGTGCATGGGGACTGGTTTTCTAGCTACTCTACCTTCTAAACAACATGAAGCAACAAAAAGGAATAAAAAATAGCGAAAAACAAGCAAGTTTGGACCAAAATGGAAGGTTTTCTTCCCAAGTTGGACTGTTTGTCATTCCCAAGACCTTGAAACTTCAACCCAATCATCACCATTCAGCTTTTTCATTGGGATGGGACTTCATCCAAGGTTTAGCAATGACTCTAAGTACTCCATCCTAGATTGTGACACCTCCAATCCACACAAAACTACAAAAAACAGTTCGAATTTCTTCCTACCTACCTTTCACTCAGTTTCTTCCACTTTTTCAACTCTTTTCCTACACAAAACACCACAACCAAACTTCTTGGCAATGGGAGGTAACGGAAGAAGCATGTGCAAGCAAAAGCATACGTCTAAGTCCCTGGCAACGGCACCCAAAATGTGTAGGTCAACGGTGACTCCACATGTTATGGGGATCTTGGAGGGATGCCGAGGGACTCTCCACCTCCTACCACTCCTTGTGGGAGCAATGCAAGCACATGCGGTCCAAAAGTGTGATGCCAATGGCTTCCAGAGTTGTCGCAATGTGAATCCTCAAGAGAAGAAAGGGGAGAAAGAGGAGGGGAAGGGAGGTGAAAGTGGGGGAAGGGAGAGGGAAGAGGAGAGGGGAGGCATGAAGCAAGAAGGGGGAAGGGGGATGAGAGGCATTCACAACGGCAACAACAAGAGAAACATAGGCAACACTTCTGGGAAGAGAATGAGATCTTTTATTCCTCAAACTTGCATACATACAACTGAAGACCAAAGTCGAACTATCTAGCTTTTATACATTGCACTTTTGAAGGGAGGGCCAACCCTACTCCTCCTCACCACTCTCCCTATTCTCACATTACAAGCACTTGCACCATGTTCCAAGGTGGAATTACATTCTCATCCTATCCTTCTCTCGCTCTATCTCCTCGGGTTAACAACATCTCATGCAAGGTTGTGTTTTGCAACTAGAGGAGGTGAACTCCACAAATTGTGTAGCGGCAAGGGGATTTCGAGTGATGGAGGCATATTTTGTAGTGCTTGTGGCCTAACCCTTAGAGTGCTCCACGAGGCCTAACCCTTAGAGTGCTCTACAAGACCACGATCCATTGTGTAGATTGAGGTTGGCATGAGGCTTAAGTTTGCATAAATAAGACATTCACTGTTTGATCGGCCCCACATAGCCTAGAAAACAACATTGTAGTACTTAAACGTTGACACAACTAGGAAGTTGATGTGGTGCACATAAAAATTATTGAGTCCCCCCCCCCCCCAACCGTTTAAGTTGTCACTGCTTCACACAAAATTTTAAAAAACTAACAATAGTAATAATAATTTCTAGTTTTTTTTCACACTCACCCAAACCCATGGTCTTCTACAAGGGGTATATCCATCTAGGACCTTCGCTACCAAGCAACAAGGAGCAATTCATCAGGATTCGAATGAGGCAGCCAACTCATGTGGGGGGTTAACACCCAAATTGCATGGACCTCCACTACCAATCTGGATTTGAACAAGGGCATCCACTTAGGTGGGCATATGCCTACCACTTGATATGCCCTCGCTCCTTAATAATTGTGAGTTAAATGTGGGTAATCGCTCAACGGGGGCATCTGCTTAGGTGGGCAAACGCTTGCCACTTGATTGCCTCTGCTCCTTAATAATTGTGAGTTAAATGTGGGTAATTGCTGTTTGATTTATGAAAGCCTCATCTACCTCTGCTCCTTAATAATTGTGAGTTGAATGTGGGTAATTGCTATTTGATTTATGAAAGCCTCATGAGAACCTAAAGCTGTCTTTGCAAAACTTGAATTATGTAGGGAAGGAGGAGGAGGAGGAGGAGGAAGAGGAGGCAAGCTTTTGGCTATGGCAGAGTTCAAGAGGAGTGAAAGTGCAGGTGAGCCTAGCAGCCCCTAAAGCTGTTTGTGCGAAACCTGAATTGTGCAGGGGCAGAGTTGAGGCAGGAGGTGAAGGTGCAAGTGAGGCTAGCAACCCTCGACAACGTCGAAGGTGAAAGTGCACATGGGGGCGATGGGCGCACAAGGTGCAGATCTGAGGTCAACTCACAGAGGTGTAGGGTGGGCACAAGGTGCACAGCCGAGGTTAACACACACACAAACACCCCACGAGCGGCCAAGATTTGAACCGGTGACTAGAGCCGAATGTTTCAAACGAGGCAAGCCAAAGAACTGGGGTGTGATGTGAGAGAAAGCCTGATGAAACCCTAAAACTGTGATTGAAGAAAGTGAATTGTGCAGGGAAGGTGGCAAGCTTGTAGGCTATGGCGGAGTGGAAGGAGGAGGTGAGAGTGGAGGTGAGGCTAGCAGCTATGGAGGATACTCCCTTCATTCTGGCTCTCATCCAACAGTTAGCTGAATTCGAGCGACTCTCGCATGCTTGCACTGCCTCCCTTTCCCAGCTCCAATCTACTCTCTTCCTCCTCCCTCCCTTCCAAGGTCCTACTGTCCTTCTCCTCGAACTCTCCCCTCCTTCCCTCCCCCCCTCCCTTCCCTCCAACCCTCCTCCTTTTCCTCCCCTTTCTCGCCTTTTGCCCCTCCCTTCCCCCATCTCTGACCCCCTCGCTCTCCCTTTCCGCTCCCCCTCCCGTCTCGGTAGCGTCGTTGCTGGATTTGTCCTCTTCTTCCCCAACTATTCCACTTTTCTCGCCAAGCCTGGCTTTTACATCGAGGACTTGTTCGTTCGCGAGTGCTACCGAGGACTTGGGTTGGGTACCATTTTGTTGAAGGCCGTCGCTCAGCAGGCGGTGAGGTTGAACTATGGACGGGTGGAGTGGTGCGTGCTCGATTGGAACCAGAATGCGATCAAGTTTTACGAAGGCATTGGGGCCAAGTTGCTTCCAGAGTGGAGAATATGTCGTCTAACTGGGGAAGCTCTGGACGCTTGTGGCTCTTGAGGATAGGTACTTAGCTTGCGGGCTGTGAAAGGGAGGAAGAGTGCAATAAATCTACCATCTGGTTTGACATTTTCGCGCTGTAGGCGCAAATAAATTATTCATGTTTCTATCTGTCTATTCAAATGCAACAAGGTGTTGCAGCAAATTTTGGGATTTGTAAAGCTCCAGAAAAGGATGAAGTCAAGTTCTTGCAAAGACATGAGTGCATAGTTGTTTGACAGTAAACAAGACTAGTATGCAATGTTAAATTGAATGCCTTGAGTAGTGTGTCCGGAGGTAGTAAATTGAATGCCTTGAGTAGTGTGTCTGGAGGTAGTTTGAGCTTCTAAAGTTTTGATGTAAGCTCTCTTTCTCTCAGCACAGTAAATGCAGGCAACAAAATGCTTTGAATGCTGAATTATTGCCGTAGATGTGGGAAACTTCGGATATAGTGTCAACAACAAAGAAACAAGAGAGCACAAGTGCACGTAAGCACTCGCTTTTGTTTACTAACAAAGCCATGATAATCGCTTTGGTAGTTTCTTTATATTACTATAGCATATAATTTACCTTTGTGCGTTTTAGGGTCATGTTGCCACATCGATGCTCTCCACCTTTGAGAAATCTAGGTACAAACTTGGCGTAAATGTAGTTGGAACAGCTCAAGGTTACTTCAAAGCAGGTAGCCCCTACTTAATCCAACAAGTAGTAAAAGCATCACCTTGATGTTGTGCCCCTCTGAATTGGTATTTTGGGAATGGAATATTGCTTCTTAACGTGCCAAAAGAATATATTGCTTCTCAATGTGACAGAAGAATAAAAAATTTCATTTGGCTAGTTAGTAATCACCTTGTTGGGTGCAATGATTCAATTCATTGTTGCTCAATGTGTGAGAAGAATAAAATATTTCATTTGGCTAGTTAGTATTCACCTTGTTGGGTGCAATGATTCAATGCATATAACAAGGTGAAATTTCTCGGAGTAAGAAATACTCATTGCTTATGTATTTGGTATGAATGGCCATTTCCTAATTTTTCTTTTAGTTTGGTTTTGGGACTTAGAAAATTCTTCTTTGGTTTGTTGCTGTGGCAAGTTGAAGTGCCCTATAGCTTCTTAGAAAACTTGCATCAAGTGCACGGCTTGGTGCAAGATTATGACCCTTTAAATGGCTTTTTTGAATAGCAAAATACCCTAAGAGATGGCCACAAATTAAATCTGCTTATTGTCGGTCATGGCTCTGTATATTTCCTAGCCTTGGGTATGTATTTATTAATTCATTCGGTGCTCACTCGCTATATTCTAGAATATATTTTTCATGGAACACATAATTGCTACTTTTAAATGGAACTTGGATCCTACTAATTAATGAACTTTTCCTAAAGGGGAAAAGGCGGTTGGGAAAAATATGAACACGAGACAAGGTCCATTGTTGCCAAATCCTCCCTGCAAATTACACTTCGAAGAGCTCACAATTCATTCTTAGTGACAACCCATGTAATATTATGTTGTGGACCACAAAAAATATGGAATGTCATCCTTCGATCTTGCATCCAACTTGGCTATCTTCCCTGTTGAACCCGATGTCGCATCCCTTCGAGAGCATGCATCAAAAGAGAGGAATGTTGTGAGAACTTAGATTGACACAAGAGAGTATTATGAATAGATAGGAAGCCGGCATGTTATATGAATATCAATAGTCATATCTAGACTATAGTTTGAAGAATTAATATTAGTCCTTTACATTTCTTTGATTTTTTGCAAGCATGGGGAAATAGAAGGTTAAAACTCAATATTTGGATGAGGGCTGGAGAAGCTGCTTTCTCGATAAAAAGAATGTCAGGCAATATGCAAAGAATGAGAACAAACAATAGCTAGTACCTGGAATGGAAGGAAGTGTGGGTTGGACGAAATGGTCGCCAGACATTTGTGGATTTTGCCTTGTGTTTTTTTTCCTTCCTTGCAAAATAGCATTTCTAGTCACAACCTTGTCTCGATGGTATGTTTGTAAACTTCTCTTGTTTGTATGAATTTGCTTTTTTTTTGCTTTATTTGTCCATAAGTTTGTGAGCTTGGAAAATTTCCAATTCATAAATATTGGATAACTGGTGACTCGCGAGTATAGACTAATTTTAGATAAGAAAAAGCTCACCCCAACCTTTATAAGGCCTTAAATTATCCCTAGTTCATAAATGTTGGATATTTGGTGACTCACAAATAAATGCTTGCATACTATGCTCTCCTACCATAACTAGGAGAATCCCTTCCAAACAAGCACCACCTTGTGAGATATAATCTACACATGCACCTTGGCCGCTCTGCGGTTGTGTCGAGCTTGGGAAGTTAAGGGTAGATTTGCAAGGTATGGTGGGTCTCAGCAGTGACTCACGTGTCGTGGGGTAGTTAAAGATATGCTGACAGAGCTTCCACTCCAGGCTACTCCTTGTGGGAGCAATGCATAGCACGAGCCATCCGCAAGTGTTAGTCAAGCGGCCTCCTGATCGTTGCAATGTGGTTTCACGCAAGGAAGAGGGAAGGGGAAGAGGGGAGGGGAGAGGGAGAAGGAGGGGAAAAGGGAGGAGGAGGAAGGGAAGAAGGAGAAGGGAGTGAACGGGGATAGAGTGACAACCACAAGGACACTACAATGGAAACAAGAGAACACCCAAAACACTCTCTTGGAAGAGAAGAGGGAGCTTGTATTCAAACTTGTGCAAACAACAATGAAGACCAAAGTTAACCATTTGGCCTTTTATACAAGTCACCTTTTGAACGGAGGGCCAACCCTAATCTCTTTCTACCACTCTCCCTTCTCATTCTTTTACCATCCTCTTGGGGCCATCTAGCTCCAAGACACAATCCTGGCTCTACAGACTTGCCATTGTCCATCAAATCACATCACTTAACCAGTGGTGGCGTATTGTTGACCATTATGTTTAACATGCCCCCATTCCTTGATCTCAATCCAGTCCTCTGGATCGTGCAACAATTAGGGTTGTTGGAGTGTTGTCAATGAAGATAATGCAAAGTAGTCTTTTGTGTGCATTGGGCTGAATCTTTTGGTCCATTGCAGCAGAGGGATGTAGTGGCTCCTTGTTATGGAATGCTTGCTAGAAGTATGGATGCGTGATTCATCTGGAAGTAGGAACCTCAGGGTTTGAGTGAGCCGAGTTGAGTACTTGTGACCATTCAAAGAAGGAATAAGAAAAAGAAAAAGAAAAATCGAAGGGGTAAGTTATTAGGAAGAGGGTTAGTAAGATCCTAGTGGTGTTAGCAGAGTAAGTAAAGTGCATTCTCATGCTCCTCTTAAGTCCCATATTTGATTTGAGTGGGACTTCTAATGGATTCTCATCAAACTTTGTCTTTGACATGCCATGTTTGAACGTCCAGAGTTGTGCATGACATTTTGTATATCTTCTCTACATTGAAGTGCCTTTCAATCCATTTTATGGATTATATTTCATCGAGGGCTTTGCTTGGAAGTATTTGAGCCCAATAAGTTTGTGGCACCATCTAGAGACTTATTTGTCTAAGTCATCAAATCGACAGGAGTTTGATAATATACCATACAAACTCCTAAAATGAGGACTATGGCTGAAGAGGTTTATAGAAGGGGGATTCTAGGAAAGGCTTCTAAGCTACAACTGAAAGAAAAGAAAAATAAAGAAAAGAGGATGAGTAGAAATTAGATAGTTAATGGTGATGTTACTAAAGGGATGGGAAAAAAGCTTTGAGGATCACAAGAAACTCATCCAAACCCATATGGGTGTAATCACCTTCACCTTGGAGTTGAATGCATCCTCGAGAGCTACTAAGACCGTATTAGATAATTCGGGAAAAACACAATCCCCAGAATGGCAGTTTTGGAAGAAATTGTAGCTCCCCTCAATGAAAAAACAGGAGAAATATGTGAAAATAGACTAGATAGCCATTCATGAAGTGTGAAATATCAACTACATTCTCAAATATTAAATAGAATATCAGTGTCTAAACTATGTTATCATCAACAAAATAATAAACTTTGAAACCCATTTGAGTTAGATTCATCTCGTGAGACATAGTGATGTTCAAAAACACCTTCATAATAGCGAGTCTCTGGAATTTCCATTGATATTGAGACTCGCTTTTGTTGTGAGCATTCTCATTTGAAAATCTCCAAAACACCGTTTAAAAAATGTAGAGTAATTAATAACCATGAGTATTGCAATGAAAACGCACAGGCTCTTTAACTTAGTAAGATATGTAGATGATGGAAAATCAAGATATATAGTTAAGGAGAATGAATGCAAGATATGTAGTTGATGGAAAATCAATGGGAAATGACAAGCATTTGATGTAATTTAGGTGGCAATGACAATCATTTATTGTGCACTTTCAATGTTTAGACTGACTAGCATTATTGTAAAAGGATAACTTTACATGTCATGTTGATTACTCATTGCAAAGTAAAAAAGTACACTTTAGGATGAAAACATAACAACTTGTTGATGCACCATTGAAATCCCTGAAATAAATCATGATTCCAAAGAAACTCTCAATTTCTAGCCCCAAAGAGAATGGCACCAGAAAGAATGGCACGAGAGACACTCCTTCAAAATACATTATGAATGTAGTTATGAACATGTTTGCATATTATTCACACACAACAATTACGCACCAATTTACATAGCTGGCAAGAAAGTAGTAATTCCCATAAGTAATGATTGTATAAAGAAATACAATGTTGTTATTCAAAACTCATAGTCTGCAAATAGCTCCTCTCCTGCATGTATATCATCTATGGATTCAATACAAATGTGACCATATTCTGCAATATCTATGTTCATCATGGGGTCATACCAAGGTGGAACATCAGGGGAAAATACATAACAAACATTTGGCCTTACATTGGTATTTCTATTGCTGTTAATAAATCTTGCCACATTGCCATATTGAACATCACCAACAATATGCACCATATCCTTCATAGGGACAGTAGGGTCCTCTTGGTCTTTAGCCTTGGATGAACTCTACATAATTCCTTCCAGTCTCTGTAGGAGTACTTGTCACCTCCATAATGGAGAATAGTAGTCCCTCTCTTGATGGAGCCATGCACAAACAACAGCACCTGTAATGGTTGACTCATGCACCTCGAAAGCCACATTTTTTATCCAGAACACTTCGTTGATAGGGACAGGTAACTTTGGTGGTCCAAATGGATCTCGTTTTGGTATGTACCTACTCAAGCTTGATTTGAACGTATATCTATCTACATCACAAAAGACAAATTCAATTAGCTGCAACAACAGTTATATAGACTTGAGATAAAATCAAAAAACACTTTGACATATGTACCTTCATGAAAAATACGCATTCTGTAGTCAGTTTATGTAGCCCTTAGCAATGTATTTCTTGATATAGCGACCTTTGTACCCTAGGTCTATAGCCAATTGAGAAACTTGCATAGCATTCATGCTAGAGAGTTGCGGAGCATTCCTTAAAGGTCTTATTTGGGATGCATTGAGTTTAGGCACCTGGCCATCACTACCATGGGTTGCCCTAGGGTGTACACCCTTTGGTTCTGTATTACCACCTATATCCCTCTCTCTTAGTTGATCTGCAAGAGGAAGATTTCCCATGCATGATTTTCCTCCCTCCATTCTTCCTGGACAAGGTTGAAATCCTTATGCCCCTCCATCACAGGTAATTGTCCATACCGATTTGTCTCAATCATGCTGCGCACATCTTTAGTCTCATCAAGTTGTAGTAAGTACGGCATCAACTCTCTTAGTAGAATATTATCATCCTTGTCTTGTACATCAAATGTTGAAGGAAATATGCAATTTGATGCAGGGCTAATGCAAGCCTTGTATGGGGAGTCATCAACAAGGATTGTCCTTCTAGCATCACATCCAAATGCCTTTGAGATTTTTGCTAAGGGTTTGAACATTGCCTCAACACCAACCTTGTCAGGCCTATTTATCCTCGTCTTACTGTAAGTGTAGCATCCTTGCTGAGACCATATAACAAAGAAAGGGAGGCTGTCATTTGCATAATTTTGCAGCTTTCCTACCATATCAAGTATGTTATACTCCATCGCAGTTGACCAGATACCTACATTAAATCTTTGTAGCAAGATTTTAAGAAATTCTATGCACCCAGGACGAACAACCATATAACTATTTTTGCCATGCATAATAGACGGATGTATTGGAGACTTGAATAGGCAGCGACTTAATAACAGGCCATTCAAGTCTAATATGATTGTTAATCGTGGCATATCCAAAGAAATTGTATGTGGATATAGATCCAAATTCTCCTTGAAGTTGTTGGCTTCTGACTCATCCAAATTGTCAGGTGCTATGATTTCATACATGTTTGCAACAACAATAAGATTATCTAGTTTTGTCCCTAATGTTGAGACAGTACGTTCATCCATGTTCTCTTCTAAAAGTATAGGATTCGTGATATTCCTTGCAATTTTCTCCACTTTTGGGGTTATTTTTCTTCTATATCTCCTGTATCCATCGCGTAATTGATAGTCCCCATTTTGGGTGGTATGTTGTCCTCTACATTTGATGTCTCCATATCCTTCCATGCATCATTGGTCCCTGTGGAAGTTGAGGAATATAGAAATATTTTGATTCTTTAGAGTGTATTCAACAATGTCGAAGCACAAAAGCATATGAAACTAATAAATAAAAATAAAGTACGAACATTATCCATCGCCGTTCACTGATTCCATTGTCTTTTTGGGGAATGGCAAAAGTGCCAATCTCTCTAAAGGTTAATTGAGAATGCAAATAGTGCAACCTTTCTCTCTGAACTCATAGAGAGAATGGCAATAGTGCCATTCTTCTCTTGGGGTGGTGCTAGTGCCATTTTACATATAAGGTTATGGAGAATGCCACTAGTGCCTTTCTCTATACCCTCATTGGGAGGAGAGAATACTACTAGTGCCTCCCCCCATGTCCCAAAAGAAATGTACAATGCATGGTCTGAAAGCATAGATACTGTATTACTTTGGTCCAATAGATTTGTAGAAAGCACCCAAATCAAAACTTTGGTAGCATAGTTAATACTATACAATTTTTAATCTCTGTAATGCTTTCAACTAACATAGATTCAAGAAAGGAACATAACAGTATTACCATTTCTACATAACCACAAAGAGAGAATGGCACTAGTGCCATTCTCCATATGAGGTCACATAAAATGTTAATAGTACCTCTTACGTATAACCCGACATAGGGAGAATGACACTAGTACCATTCCCCATGTCATTATGTCACACAATTTTATCATACCTAATGTTTAATTTCTTTAATATAATGAGAGTATGTGCAATCGAGAAAATCCATAAAAGTCATATTATTTTGAAACTGAATACACAAGGCATAAATGAGTAGCTAAAGACCTTGCTCCAAATCTTCCAATGTAATATTTGGGATAGCTTCAAGATCTGCTTCAGTTAAAGGTCGCAAGTCTTCAATGTGATGCTCACCCTCTTTAATTCCTTCATCGATAGGTGAATCAGCTCTATGTGTCTCAAGAGGCCTCTCAATGCTAGACCAAATCTTAATATGGGGATTATTTGATGCATGTGCCACACACATAGCCTCGACCTCTGTCGCCTGTTGGGATGTCTTCACCAGTGAGATCACTTTTCTTTTGCTTGACAACGCTTGTAATGCCACACATCCATTAGTAAAGACGTCAACAACAACTTCATGTTCCCTACTACAAAGCACCTGATGCACTCCTTGATGATGCCATGCTTCACAACCGCCTCTTTTTCATACTCATCGTCCTCATCAGAATAAAGAATATTGTCCTCAATTATTGTGTATGGCCTTGTGTTTTCTAACATGTGCTCAAATCCATCAAACCCATCATGTGAGCTGACAAATGACAAAAAACAGAAGGTCTCAGACAAACCCTTTTGTGCACTATCCGATTCATGGATAACACCCACAAACCTTCTATGCCAAAATCGAGCCTCTATCATTGCTTCCTTGAGATTTACCATCTCTATCATTGTCATAAATGATAGTAATACATACTGTGACGGAGTGGCAACGGTCTCCATCAAGCCACAGAGCAACTTCTTGAAGGCATCCTTATCCCAACACATGCATTTGGCAGATCCCTCTGAGGTGTTAAGCACACACAAGCTGATTGGAAGTTGTCCCTTGGAGTGACGTGTTAGAAAGCTCTCCCCCTCCATCTCCATGTTCACTTGAATAATTGTCCAAGGAAAACAAGACTGCGATGTAGACTTGTTACCCTCTATTGAACTAATCACCCAATCAACATAGATTGACGTGGCTTTTGGGAAATCAGGTGTGGACTTGCCAACTTGTAGCTTCTCTTTGACCCATGACTCACATGAACCCTTGAAGCTCTGATAAACAATTGAATCAATTTTGAAGTAAGTTGCAAGGGCATCCCATGTTTGATGTTGGGGCGAAGGGTGACGTGAGTTGAACTCCTTGATGAGCACTTCTTTCAAGGCTCTATCATGCTTAATCTCCATTGCCCGTTGAAACATTTCAATGGAGTCCTTGTCTTTGCTTGACTTGACCAAGACTATTTCTTTAGACTCAATCTCTGCTTGAAGTGCACGTACATCTTCATCTTCCAATCCTAGCAGACACCTCATATATGTTATTGTGGGATTTCGACCCTCAAGATCACCTTGCTTCACCAATGTCAAAATCCTAATCCATTGTTCGTAGATGTCATCATCGTATGTGACCATGTGTGTGTCCTTGGTAGCAAAGTTTGCGCCCATCGATACGCTTGCAACTCCTACAAAATTCTATATAAAAAAATCAAAATCATCTTAGACATTCTTCTAATCCAAATCATGTAATAGAGATAATAATGACACTAGTGCAATTCTCCCATTACCATGTCAAAAGCATGACTTGGTAACTAGAAGAATGGCACTAGTGCCATTCTCACATCAGGGAATTGACACTACTATCATTTCTTTTACAAAGCCATAAACATTCTTGAAATAAAAAATGCATACAAAACAAAGTTTATTACTCACATCCCAACTTTGTCGATCTTTATGCCCTTTGACAAGGCCTTGGGCTGGTTTCTTTGGTCGTCCGAATGCAATCCACTGTGCCCTTAGGTGTTGTAAGATATCGATATATGGTTGATTTTTCAAAACGGTCTGTGCCTCCATGTTGGCCATTGATGATATCTTACAACTTGCTTCAACTGGTGCATTGACAACAATTCTCTCCTTCCTCCGTGTATAGAAACCTTTTCGTTGATTGAAGGCTTCTCCATGTGCTTTAGTTATAAACATCCTTGCAGCATAAATCGAATGCTACCCTGTGGGAATCCAATAATTATACTCCTTTAACTTTTCCACCTTTATCTCTTCCTTGCACATCGGAGTATTTGTGCCTGTGTGGTAAGGCATAAGATATGCACATGTTGCAAGAGGTCGTGCATTCATTGCAAAACTCTTGACCAAGTCACTGACATAGCTGAGGGTCAATGTCCTATACACATATTGGCTTGGTGCTCTAAAGCAATTCATCACTGGGATCAACACCTCAAACTCCAAACCAAATTGGAAGTACTCTACGTACTCCATCAAGCCTGTCATACTTGTGTCCTTCCTTTCCAATTTCTTTTGTAGTGCCTTAAAGTCAACATCTGGCTGGATTTTCTTATACAGGATGATAGTTGCTTCAGATGATTTCTCACCATGTCCTGTTATATGTGTCTCACCACTCCCCGTTGCATCACCTCCACTTCCAGTTCCATCAGTGACTATTCCCATACCTCCCTATTTTCCTCCTAAAGTTGTCTCTTTGTCTTTAGCCTCCAGTTTATCCCCAATGCTTGTTTTTCCATCTGACCTTATTTCCTTCTCACCTATTGTTTCCTCCTCACCGGTCTTTCTAGCCTTCTCTTTCAATGTGTTCTGAGACACTTGAGAGCTTGATCCCTCAACATCACTTTTCTTGGTTCTTTTTGAAACTTTTCTACTCTTTTTTATATCTTGCTTTATCCCTTTTGTTACCAAATCAAAGCTTTCTAATATCTGTTGATTGGTATAATTTTCTGGCTCATTAATCCAACCCCTAGATATCATCGTGTCCTCCCCAGTAGCATTCATCCTCACATGATCAAAGCAAGCAGGATCCAATTGATACACATTGCCTCCCAATGTATGAATTTTGAGACAAGGAACGTTGTCTTTCTCGGTATCCTCCATCTCTTTAACTTGTCCAACATCTTCAAAAGTTGTTCCTTGGATGTTCACAAAACAATGCACTTTATGGAGTTTTTGGAGTTCGTTATTGTATATATCCAAAAACCATCCTCTTCTAGAACTAACTCCATCATAAACTGACACCTCTCGAACCTTTCTCTTTCCCTTGCTAGCCATTCTTGCAATGTTCTATTAACAAAAGAACCAAGGACATAATGAAATGTATAATAGAAAATCATAACTGTAGTAGGAAATATTACAACCACAATGCAACTTCTATTAACAAAATAACCAAGGCGAAGCAACTTATATATGCATTATGAAAAACTACACCAACACAGTAAGCAAATATACACAATATCAAAGTTAAGATGGTTATAATAAAGAATGGTATTCGTGCCATTCTCCAACATAATATAATGTTAGAAGAGTGTCACAAATACCATTGAACACATGGATTGTGAGTTTGTTCAGAATGGCACAAGTGCCATCCTCCGTGAGAGTTTGAGGATAATGCCACTGGTGCCATCCTCCATGATGTTAAGGAGAATGGCAGAAGTTCGATTCATCACATGGATTGCAGAGAATCAGAGAATGGCACCAGTGCCATTCTGCTTATGTGAAGGTTATCACATGAGAGTTTTCTCACCTGACCTTCTAGAGAAGGGCACTGATGCTAATAAGAATGCATATGTGAGTTTAGGCTTCTCAATGCCATTTTCTAGGGCCTAATAAGAGACTAGCACCACTACCAAATGTTTACCCTACTATTCTAGGAGGGGTATTCTAGGAGAGTGGGGTCCAATTCCAATCCACCTGTGAGTTTGATGATCTCAGTGTGATTATGTAGGTTCCAGCATGAGATTGGCATCACTGCCATTCTCCACTAGTGGTAGTCTAGACATTCCAATAATTTTATTGGCTGCAGTAGGATAATAGCAAAAGTGCCAATGCACATGTGAGTTTAGAATTCCTTGTCCATGTTTTCAGTTCATGGTATGAGATTGGCACCACTGCCATTCTCCACAGAGATTGACACAATTCCATATGATATCTACATAGCGGAGACAGTGATCATTACATAGAAGAATGCACATGTGAGTTTAGGCTTCTCAACGCCATTTATTAGGGCCAGCATGAGATTGGCATCACTGCCATTCTTCGCTAGTGCTAATCTAGACAAACTAAAACTATAGATTGACATTCCACTAATTTTATTGGCTGCAGTAGGATAATGGCAAAAGTGCCAATGCACATGTGAGTTTAGGATTCCTTGTGCATGTTTTCAGGTCATGGTATGAGATTGGCACCACTGCCATTCTCCACTGGTGGCATTCTCCACAGAGATTGACACAATTCCATATGATCTCTACACAGCAGAGACGGTGATCACTACATAGAAGAATGCACATTTGAGTTTAGGATTCCTTGTGCATGTTTTAAGGTCATGGTATGAGATTGGCACCACTGCCATTCTCCTCCACAGAGATTGACACAAATCCATATGATCTCTGCACGTGTGAGTTCAGGCTTCTCAATGCCATTTCTTAGGGCCTAATAAGAGATTGGCACCACTGCCATTCTCCACTTGTACAAATGTTTACCCTACTATTCTAAGAGGGGTTCCAGTGATCATAGGAGAGAGGTGTCCTATTCCATTCCACATGTGAGTTTGATGATCTCAGAGATTGACACAATTCCATATGATCTCTACACAACAGAGACAATGATCACTACATAGAAGAATGCACATGTGAGTTTAGGATTCCTTGTGCATGTTTTCAGGTCATGGTATGAGATTGGCACCACTACCATTCTCCACTGGTGGCATTCTACATAGAGATGGACACAATTCCATATGATCTCTACACAGCAGAGACATCGATCACTACATAGAAGAATGCACATTTGAGTTTAGGATTCCTTATGCATGTTTTCAGGTCATGGTGTGAGATTGGCACCACTGCCACTCTCCTCCACAGAGATTGACACAAATCCATATGATCTCTGCACATGTGAGTTTAGGCTTCGAGGGCCTAATAAGAGATTGACACAATTCCATATGATCTCTACACAGCGGAGACAGTGATCACTACATAGAAGAATGCACATGTGAGTTTAGGATTCTCAATGCCATTTCTTAGGGCCAGCATGAGTTTGGCATCACTGCCATTTTCCGCTAGTGGTAATCTAGACAAACTAAACCTATAGATTGATGTTTACCCTACTATTCTAGGAGGGGTATTCCAGTGATCATAGGCGAGTGGTGTTCAATTCCAATCCAAATGTGAGTTTGATGATCTCAATGTCATTATATAGTTGCCAGCATGAGATTGGCATCATTGCCATTCCCCACTAGTGGTAGTCTAATTTTATTGGCATTCTCCACAGAGATTGACACAATTCCATATGATCTCTACACAGCGGAGACAGTGATCACTACATAGAAGAATGCACATGTGAGTTTAGGATTCTCAATGCCATTTCTTAGGGCCTAATAAGAGATTGGCACCACTGCCATTCTCCACTTGTACAAATGTTTACCCTACTATTCTAGGAGGGGTATTCCAGTGATCATAGGAGAGTGGTGTCCGATTCCAATCCACATGTGAGTTTGATGATCTCAGAGATTGCCATAATTCCATATGATCTCTACACAGTGGAGACAGTGATCACTACATAGAAGAATGCACATGTGAGTTTAGGATTCCTTGTGCATGTTTTCAGGTCATGATATGAGATTGGCACCACTACCATTCTCCACTGGTGGCATTCTCCACAGAGATTGACACAATTCCATATGATCTCTACACAGCGGAGACAGTGATCACTACATAGAAGAATGCACATGTGAGTTTAGGATTCCTTGTGCATGTTTTCAGGTCATGGTATGAGATTGGCACCACTACCATTCTCCACTGGTTGCATTCTCCACAGAGATTGACACAATTCCATATGATCTCTACACAGCGGAGACAGTGATCACTACATAGAAGAATGCACATGTGAGTTTAGGATTCCTTGTGCATGTTTTCAGGTCATTGTATGAGATTGGCACCACTACCAATCTCCACTGGTGGCATTCTCCATAGAGATTGACACAATTCCATATGATCTCTACATAGCAGAGATAGTGATCACTACATAGAAGAATGCACATGTGAGTTTAGGATTCCTTGTGCATGTTTTCAGGTCATGGTATGAGATTGGCACCACTACCATTCTCCACTGGTGGCATTTTCCATAGAGATTGACACAAATCCATATGATCTCTGCACATGTGAGTTTAGGCTTCTCAATGCCATTTCTTAGGGCCTAATAAGAGATTGGCACCACTGCCACTCTCCACTTGTACAAATGTTTACCCTACTATTCTAGGAGGGGTATTCCTGTGATCATAGGAGAGTGGTGTCCTATTATGTGATTTTGATGATCTCAGTGTCATTATGTAGTTGCCAGCATGAGATTGGCATCATTGCCATTCTCCGCTAGTGGTAATCTAGACAAACTGAACCTATAGATTGACATTCCACTAATTTTATTGGCTGTAGTAAGATAATGGCAAAAGTGCCAATGCACATGTGAGTTTAGGATTCCTTGTGCATGTTTTCAGGTCATGGTATGAGATTGGCACCAGTGCTATTCTCCACAGAGATTGACACAACTCCATATGATCTCTACACATCAGAGATAGTGATCACTACATAGAAGAATGCACATGTGAGATTAGGCTTCTCAATGCCATTTCTTAGGGCCTCATAAGAGATTGGCACCACTGCTAGTCTACACTTGTACAAATGTTTACCCTACTATTCTAGGAGGGGTATTCCAATGATCATAGGATAGTGGTGTCCGATTCCAATCCACATGTGAGTTTGATGATCTCAGAGATAACACAATTCCATATGATCTCTACACAGCAGAGACAGTGATCACTACATAGAAGAATGCACATGTGAGTTTAGGATTCCTTGTGCACCAATGCCATTCTCCACTGGTGGCATTCTATAATGGCAAAAGTGCCAATGCACATGTGAGTTTAGGATTCGTTCTGCATGTTTTCAGGTCATGGTATGAGATTGGCACCACTGCCATTCTCCACTGGGCGCATTCTCCACAGAGATTGACACAAATCCATATGATCTCTACACAGCGGAGACAGTGATCACTACATAGAAGAATGCACATGTGAGTTTAGGCTTCTCAATGCCATTTATTAGGGCCTAATAAGATATTTGCACCACTGCCATTCTCCACTTGTACAAATGTTTACCCTACTATTGTAGGAGGGGTATTCCAGTGATCATAGGAGAGTGGTGCTCGATTCCAATCCAGAAGTGAGTTTGATGATCTCAATGTCATTATATAGTTGCCAGCATGAGATTGGCATCACTGCCATTCCCCACTAGTGGTAGTCTAGACAAACTAAACCTATAGATTGACATTCCAGGGCCTAATAAGAGATTGACACAATTCCATATGATCTCTACATAGCGGAGATAGTGATCACTACATAGAAGAATGCACATGTGAGTTTATGATTCTCAATGCCATTTCTTAGGGCAAGCATGAGATTGGCATCACTGCCATTCTCTGCTAAAGGTAATCTAGACAAACTGAACCTATAGATTGACATTCCACTAATTTTATTGGCTGCAGTAGGATAATGGCAAAAGTGCCAATGCACATGTGAGTTTAGGATTCCTTGTGCATGTTTTCAGGTCATGGTATGAGATTGGCACCACTTCCATTCTCCACTTGTACAAATGTTTACCCTACTATTCTAGGAGGGGTATTCCACTATTCATAGGAGAGTGGTGTCCATTCTCCACTGGTGGCATTCTCCACAGAGATTGACATAAATCCATATGATCTCTCCACATGTGAGTTTAGGCTTCTCAATGCCATTTCTGAAGGCCTAATAAGAGATGCCTAATAAGAGATTGGCACCACTACCATTCTCCACTTGTACAAATGTTTACCCTACTATTCTAGGAGGGGTATTCCAGTGATCATAGGAGAGTGGTGTCCTATTCCATTCCACATGTGAGTTTCATGATCTCAGTGTCATTATGTAGTTGCCAGCATGAGATAGGCATCACTGCCATTCTCCGCTAGTGGTAATCTAGACAAACTGAACCTATAGATTGACATTCCACTAATTATATTGGCTTCAGTAGGATAATGGCAAAAGTTCCAATGCACATGTGAGTTTAGGATTCCTTGTGCATGTTTTCAGGTCATGGTATGAGATTGGATCCACTGCCATTCTCCACTGGTGGCATTCTCCACAGAGATTGACACAATTCCATATGATCTTTACACAGCAGAGACAGTGATCACTACATAGAAGAATGCACATGTGAGTTTAGGCATTCTCAATGACATTTCTTAGGGCCTAATAAGAGATTGGCACCACTGCCATTCTCCACTTGTACAAATGTTTACCCTACTATTCTAGGAGGGGTATTCCAATGATCATAGGAGAGTGGTGTCCTATTCCATTCCACATGTGAGTTTGATGATCTCAATGATTATGTAGTTGCCATCATGAGATTGGCATCACTGCCATACTCCGCTAGTGGTAATCTAGACAAACTGAACCTATAGATTTACATTCCACTAATTTTATTGGTTGTAGTAGGATAATGGCAAAAGTGCCAATGCACATGTGAGTTTAGGATTCCTTGTGCATGTTTTCAGGTCATGGTATGAGATTGGCACCACTGCCATTCTCCACTTGTATAAATGTTTACCCTACTATTCTAGGAGGGGTATTCCAGTGATCATAGGAGAGTGGTGTCCGATTCCAATCCACATGTGAGTTTTATGATCTCAGAGATTGACACAATTCCATATGATCTCTACACAGCGGAGACAGTGATCACTACATGGAAGAATGCACATGTGAGTTTTGGATTCCTTGTGCATGTTTTCAGGTCATGGTATGAGATTGGCACCACTGCCATTCTCCACTGGTGGCATTCTCCATAGAGATTGACACAATTCCATATGATCTCTGCACATGTGAGTTTAGGCTTCTCAATGCCATTTCTTAGGGCCTAATAAGAGATGTGCACCACTGCCATTCTCCACTTGTACAAATGTTTACCCTACTATTCTAGGGGGGTATTCTAGTGATCATAGGAGAGTGGTGTCCTATTCCATTCCACATGTGAGTTTGATGATCTCAGTGTCATTATGTAGTTGCAAGCATGAGATTGGCATCACTGCCATTCTCCGCTAGTGGTAATCTAGACAAACTGAACCTATAGATTGACATTCCACTAATTTTATTGGCTACAGTAGGATAATGGCAAAAGTGCCAATGCACATGTGAGTTTAGGATTCCTTGTGCATGTTTTCAGATCATGGTTATGAGATTGGCACCACTGCCATTCTCCACTGGTGGCATTCTCCACAGAGATTGACAAAATTCCATATGATCTCTACACAGCAGAGACAGTCATCACTACATAGAAGAATGCACATGTGAGTTTAGGCTTCTCAATGACATTTCTTAGGGCCTAATAAGAGATTGGCACCACTACCATTCTCCACTTGTACAAATGTTTACCCTACTATTCTAGGAGGGGTATTCCAGTGATCATAGGAGAGTGGTGTCCTATTCCATTCCACATGTGAGTTTGATGATCACTGTCACATTATCCATGCAACCGTGGATGAGTGACTTCCTTTGTATTCTATCCCAAACTGTCTTGTACCTCTTATGTATCTCAAGACTCTTTTGGCTACATTCCACTGAGACTGTTTTGGATTTGCCATAAACTGTGCTAGTGAGCTTACTACATAACAAATATCTAGCCGTGTGATTGTCAGATATATAAGAGATCTGATGAGCTGCCTATAGTATCTGTCATTGATTGTAGGCTTTTCTGAATCTTTAGTAAGTTTCAAACTTTGTTCCATGGGAGTGGCTACAATCTTGCAATCTGCCATATGAAACTTCTTCAAGAGACTATCAACATACTTGAGTTGACTCATGAATGTGCTATCTGAATCTCTCCAGAACTCAATTCCAAGACAAAAGTGCATAAGTCCAAGATCTTTCATGTCAAACTCTACAGATAAGTCTTGTTTCAGTTTTTTGATGAAGCTTTCCTTGCTTCCTGTCATAATCAAATCGTCTACATACAAAAGTGCAATAATAATGTCTTCCCCTTGAACTTTGTAGTAGAGAGTATGATCTGCATTGGACTTCATGTATCCCAAATCAGCAAAATACTTGTCGATTCTGCTGTACCAACTTTTGGGTGCTTGTTTTAAGCTGTAGAGACTTTTCTTGAGATGGCAAAACTTATTTTCCTTTCCTGGTTCAACATAACCTGTTGGTTGTTGCATGTAGACTTCCTCGTCTAGATAACCATTGAGAAATGCATTCTTGACATTGAGTTGATGCACATTCCATTTGCTGAGTGTCGCTAGTGATATCAAGAACCATATGGAATCCATCTTTGCTATTGGATCATAAGTCTCATCATAGTCCTGACCATATTGTTGTGCAAATCCTTTTGCAACTAGTCTGGCTTTGTATCTCTGAATACTGCCATCTGGATTGTACTTCACTTTGTATACCCATTTGGCCTTCTTTCCTAGTGGAAGGTCGCATAATTCCCAAGTATTTTTCTTATACAAAGCATCCATTTCTTCATTCATAGCAGTTTGCCATTCTGGCTTGTCTACTGCATCTTCGAAGTACACTAGCTCTTCTGTAGCCATGATGGTAGTCATAAGAGCATAGTTGGTGGTTTCCACCTGAATTGCTTTGCCTTTTTGAGCATATGTCAATCTAGCTGAAGGTCTGCTTTCCCTAGTAGACCGTCTGAGTTGCTGTGGCTCTACTTGGGGTGTTGCTGGCAATTTTTGCTGTTCTTCATCAGCCTGTTCTATAGATGACTGTGAAGTCGATGCTTCTATCTCTTGTATAGGTGAGGTTTTCCATTCTGATTCCTCATCAAAGATTACATCTCTGGGGATAATGACTTTGCAGTTGATGGGATCAGACAATTTGTATGCTTTGCTTTCTTCACTGTAGCCAACCATGATGCATTTGCGTGACTTTGCATCCAATTTCCTGTGAGGATCATCATGTATGTGGGCATATGCTATGCAACCAAATATGCGGAGATGCCCAATGTGTGGCTTTTGTCCAGTGAATGCTTCATAAGGAGTCATACCCTGTATCGGTTCGATAGGAAGCTGATTAAGCAAGTAGTTTGCTGTAGCTATTGCTTTTGCCCAATACTGATTTGGAAGATGCTTTTCACTAAGCATTGCTCTAGCACTATCTACTAAAGTCCCATTCTTCCTTTTAGCTCTTGCATTCTACTAAGGAGTATCTGCACATGTGAATTGTCTTCGAATGCCATGATTTCTGCAAAAGTTCATGAATGCTGAAGACATGTATTCACCTCCTCTATCTGATCTCATGACCTTGATCTTTCTACCTGTTTGGTTTTCTACCATGGCTTTGAATTCTTGAAATCTGGGAAACACTTCAGATTTCTCTTTCAGAAAGTAGACCCAACAATATCTGTTGTAGTCGTCAATGAAAGTCAAGTAGTAAACTGAACCATTGATGCTGTGGGTCTGGGCATAACCCCATACATCTATATGAATCAAATCAAGAATGCCTCGTGCACGAGAGGTACTTCTGACAAAGTTGGTTCGCTTTTGTTTGCCGAAGTAGCATGCTTTGCAAACTTTTCCAAGAAACTGTAGCTTCAGAATCCCAATTGCCATATTTTGATTCCTGGGATCTAACAAGTACTTGAAATTGACATGACCATATCTCTTGTGCCATTTTGCAGATAGTGGCATCTATTGCAGTTGAGCTGACATGGCATTCTTATCTAGTACTATAGCTAGCATTCTGTATAAGCATCCTTCCTTGACACCTTTTGCTACTAACTGACATCTTTTGGATTTATCTCTTATAGTGCATTCATCACCGTCGAAGATGACTTTGTAATTGTGTTCCGTCATTTGACCTACTGACAAAAGGTTCTTGCTGAGCTTCGGAACATAGAGCACATCTTTCACTAATCCTTTTGTACCAGTGAAGTTGTTCATAGGGATAATGCGCGTCCCTTGAACTAGATTCGGTGTATTGTCTGCTGTGTAGATAACATTTTTCTGACCTTCTAATGGTTTCATCTCTGTGAACCATTCCTGATGATTTGTCATGTGACATGATGAACTGCTGTCGATGTACCAAGGATCCTATTCCACTTGGTCGACTTGATAGATGAAATCCTCTTTGGGATTAAAATTAGTGTCTAGGTACACTGTATCAGTCTGATGCAATTCCTCGCTTACAAGAAACATATTTCCATGTTCATTTGCAAAATGACTGTGACTAGAATGTCCACCACGATGATTTCCTCTACCTCGGGAATTCCCTCGATTACTATTGGATTGACCGCCTTGGTTGTACTGCTTCTTGCAGTAATCTCTTTCATAGTGTCCAAACTTGTGACAGTAGTTGCACTGAATGTTTGACACATTGGTGGATGCATTCCCTCGTCCTTGAAATCTTCCTTGGTTGGAATGATTTCTTCTTTGCTAATTTTGATGTTGCTGATGCTGATGCTGATGCTGACTTTGATTTTGTTGCTGATGATCACCACTTTTCTGATATGATCTACCTCTGCCTTTGCCTCTACCTCTGCTTCTGTATGAAGCTGTGAATGCCTGATCATTAGAATGACCTTTACATGCTTGAATAGCTTGAGTCTTGAGTTCTTCACCAAGTAGGACTGACTAAAGTTCTTCCATTGTCGGAATTTGCTGTTGGATGGCAATACTTAGGACTAGATTCTCGTATCCCTCTCCTAGTCCATTCAGAATGACTTGAACTATTTTTGCGAGGTCCATAGTCTCTCCTACTGTTACAAGTTGATTGTTGTAGTCTTTTATGTGGAATACATAAGCATGACCGGTTTCACTGCTATTGCAAAAACTTTGGTTGATCTGGTTTCTCAATGTGAGAATCCTAGATGTGTTCTTGGACTTGTAGAGAGTTGCAAACATATCCCATGCTTCTTTCGATGTCTTGACTGTGTTGAGCTATCCTAGCATGACATCTTGCACATTCTGCTTGATCAGATGATAGGCATACTTGTCTTTCTTATCCCATTCTGACTGAGCTTGGGCAATGGCAGGATATGCTATTGGTGCGGAAATTGTTTGTGTAGATGTAGATCCCATTGTAGATCCCATTGTTGGTGCTGTGACAACAAATGGTGTAGAGCTACTTGTGGCTGGATTCTCCAATGGTCTAGGTGTAGACCCATCGACATACTCCCATTTGTCCTAAAGTACAAGAATGGTCTCCATTCGGTATTCTCATGTACCGTAATTGGAGTTGTCTAACTTAGCAGATGCCTCTAGATTGAGGTTGCTAGTTGTAGACATGGTGCAAGAAATGTACTCAAAAGTGTCGTGAAAATCTCTATATGAATCAACTGCAAATACACTGACTATGCCAAGTGAAATTTCTGAACTATCGGTGACGATAGAACTGCAATATATAAAAACTGATCTGTATTACAAGGCTTGTGGCAATGATGTCGGGAATAGCCAAGAGGCTTTACAAGGCTGAAATGATGTGCACGATGCCGTGAGATAGCCGAATAGGCTTTACAATGGTGGCATGTGTGTGTGAAATCAAATGCTATCTGCCCTCTGAAACAATCTGCAATGCCTTTGTACTCTCTGAAGTCTGCTCATTGAACTAATGAACGTAAGGTTTCATGTCATGTAATGATGTGAAACCGTATGTGAGCATATGGACTGACTCCGAGTAGGTACTAGTCGAGAATTTCAGGCATGGCTTAGATTGGCAACTTGGGGAAATTCAAAGTGTCCCCTCTATGGGGATCTAGTCTACTCTGATCTAGATCTATACCAACCGTCAATCGATGAAAGAATAGCAAATAATTCCTTTTCTGTTGTTCTTTTTAAGTGCTAGGTCAGATGCATCGATGTAGAGGTAAATGTGCGTGAAGGAAGTGGTTTTGTCGACGAGGCTAAAATGTGAGTGTAACTTGGCTAAAATGTGAGTGTAACTTGCACCGAAATGTGCAGATGATGTGACCAGCATGTAGAGCACAAAAAACCGAATTTCTTTCCTTTTTGGAGTGCCCTCAAATTCTTCCTAGGTCAAGAGATACGACTTGATCTAGGTGGAGGGGCAAAAGGAGTGCAAATGTGCTCAATGATGATGTGTCAATGTGGGTCACATGTAATGTTGATGTGGCACTATGCCTAGAAAGAGGTGTGCCAGTAGAGCCTATGCTGAGGTGGCAGAAGTGGTCACATGTAATGATTGTGGAACACTGTGTGTGCTTGCAGAGGTTAGTGCTGACTGGACAGCTGAGGTGGCACAAATGATGATGTCAGCAAATGATGTGGCTGATGACATGGTAGGATGATGTGGCTTATTGACGTGGTAGATAGAGTGCCACGTGTCCCTGTTGTGGATAAGCTACCGCGTGGTAGTCTGTTGATCACACCTTGATTAGGTAACCATGGGTAAACCTTACCTGGGTTGGCTTGACCAACCTTATTCAACCCTTTTGAGATGAGGTTGTGGTGAGGATAAGGAAGATGCCACATGTCGCTTCATGGGCAGCCGAAATCTTTCAGAGATTCATCGAAATCTGTGTAGATTTCGTTGTCGTCGGACATCTCTCTGTTGATGGCACAGGAGTTGTTTCTAGGATCTTGTCTCGCTAGACGGAGAAGCTGATGCATCGCCCACATAGTTGGAGTTGCTGGATAGCGCTACTAGATTTCCCGTGAGTCGTCGGTGGCTTTCATTGAGGATGGAGGATCTGTCGAGTAGTTGGCACAGTGGCTGGTAGCCTAGTTGATGGGCTGCTGTAGTTGTGGCTCATTTGCACGAGCCCTTGCACCACTGTGGAGGCATCAATATAGTCTCCAGAGTTTGCGTTGATTTCGTTCTTAACATGGTAGAAGATGGCGAGGCTTGTGGGAGCTCCTGGGTCATGGAGATGGGTCAGTTGGCTTTGCTATTGTAGAGAGGAGCTTTGGATGTTGTGTGAACTAGGTGGAGTAGATGGAGTGCTATGTGAGTTGCCCTTGCTCTCAAAGGTCTCTATTGTAGGGTGTTGCCTGAACATCTTTGTTGTTCGAAGGAGCGGTGCTAGATCTCGTGCTATCTGTCGAGGTGCTAGAGTAGATTACCTTGGAGCTAGACCATGAGCATTGAAGGATGTGTAGAAGGCATCATTGCTATTGAGTCAGTAGTGGAGACGAGAGCCCATTAGCTTGTTATTGCATGGAGTCCCTTGTAAGTGGAGCTAGGAGCTCCATCGTATTGTAGATGTGCTGGAGAGTTGAGTCGGCTAGGTGCTATGAGCATGGAAGCTACTAGCCGTGCCATCGAGAGCCAATTGAGCGTGGGCTATTATGACAATGGCGCTAGCCTTAGAGAGGCATTGAAGCACTCAGGTCATCTGGTGGGAGGTTGAAGCCTCGTTGCTAGAGCTGTGTCGCCAGGAGGTTGCTTGAACCTTTGGAAGGTGAAGGTTGGGAGCTCATTGTAGTCGCAGTTGCGTAGGAGTTCCAGTAGGAGTCATAGCAGAAGTCCTAGCAGAGGCTATGAGGATAGTTCTAAGGGCTCTGGAAGCAGAATAATACTTGGCTAGAGAAGACAGAATCTCAATGGACTCATATAGGTTGTAGTCTGAGGACTCACAAGTTCTCTCCCTCTCTCTCTCAGAGATGAACGGAAGAAGAGACGAACGGAAATTTTTCAAGAATGAACATAAACTTTTCTCTATGAAAGTGCTCTCACAAGAACACTCGAGAATCTCTCAATCTCTCTCACACTCTCTCATACGAATCGCAATGCCTCAGGGGAAGGCAAGGGAGCTCTGATACCATGACAAAATATGAAGAGGGGAGAGGAGAAGAGTGGAGATGAGGAGAGAGGGCACAGCCAGAGAGCACACCACAAATGACTAACTGTACACTAGATTTAGTTTAAAAAATAGAATATATACAAACCCATTTAGGGTTAGGGTTAGGGAATCTAACCCTTTCCTTTATAGCACTCTATAAGGTTAGTGCTATGCACATATGATCACGTGATGGCGCTATGCACACATGATCACATGATGTTGAGCGTGAACTCTCAACATGCTCTCTAATGCAAAGTATTCATTATGAGTAGACATTCCGTGTTTATATATGAAATCCAAAGGCACATATGTTTGCAAGAAGTTTTTGGCTTCATAATCTTCACCACCCAAGGATGACATAAAATTTGCAACCACTGCAACACAAATTGCTTTTGATGGCACGACTCCATGTAGGTGACTACATCAAATAAGTAGTCACCCACCATGTACTTGTAGCTACTTACACAACGTAGCCCTAGTTGAAGCAAAATATTATCAATAGACATGTTTCTTTTTGGGATGGAATGATGCTCTTCTTTCTTTTTTTCTCTCTCCACGATGCCCCATCTCTAACTTTTCTCTATACAAGATTAGGTCAAAAAGGAACTCTAAGCAACATAGAAAGAAAACATGTTAGTTTCTTTTTATAGGAGACCTTGCTTTACAGTCTTCATTTTCTAGCTTTGCAAAATAGCCTTTCTAGTTGTAGCCTTGTCCAAATAGTATCTTTGTAAATAGCATGTTTTGTTTTTTTCTTTCTCCCCCTTATTTGCAAGGTATCCTTTCTAGTTGCAGCTTTGTTTGGATAATATGTTTGAAAACATGTCTTTTTTTCCACTTAAGCTTGCTCCTCTTTCCTTTGATTTTGTCAAATAGTTTGTCACCCTGCAAAAGGTGTGCCCTGCCTACCAAAGTACCTACCATGCCGTATCAGTAGCTCAAGTGGCACCATCCACCACAAGTTCTTCTATGTCTTTGAAATCTTGCAAACCCTCATTGTCGTCGAGGCCCCCAACACGTATGTAAGAAGTCAACAAATTGCTAGGTGTCAAGCCAAATTCCCTGTCCACGCAGAACTAACCAATTGTCCGGCAAAATCCCCTCTCAGTTTTCTTGAAATACTGATCAACGAGAATGTCTATACCGATCAATGGAGAAATCCAAGGATCCCTATCATTTACTTGGACCCACCTACCATTGTCCTATTTAATCGTCGCAACCATGTGATTAACAGTGCCAAGTTGAACGTGTTTCTTGTAGTGCATGCAACTGAAAATGCTTTTGCGTATTTTTTGGATCCCGCTTGGCACCTTACAAAGCGAACACATGGTGAAATATGGGCAAGTAGTATTGCACAAATGTCAATTCACCAGATACCTTTGAGAACCGAACATGAAATAAACTAGAGTGTTTTTTTGCATTTGTGCAAGGCTTCCAATCATTGATTGCAAGTCACATTGCTACTTACATATTCAATGTTACTTTCCTAGCCTGCATTGTACCAATAAACCTCATTCAACCATTGTATTGTAGATGGTATGATTACTGGGGTTGCTATTGAATAGCCTGCAAAATGAGCTGCTTCTTTGTGGTGTAATTTCTTGTTGTCACATTCTTTATTACATATAGGGAAGGGCACCCATCGTTTGAATAGAGAAAGCATTTCATCTTTGATATGTTTATGGTCATTGTAAAATGTTAACTGCATAGTAAAGAAGCAAGTGAGGGGGGAACTGAGAGTATGGTAAAAGCAAAAGAAAAAGCAATTGAAATAGCTAGTTAATAATCAGAGGGAAGAAAGGACAATAGAAGAAGATAGAAAATCCATGTCGGAGTCTAATGAGTACTTACAATTGTGTAGTTATCTACACTTGTCCCATCAATAACTTTTAGATAGTTAGTTGAAAACCTTTCGCTTCCGTGTGTTCCAACGTCTTCCAAGATTGCAGCTATAGTTGTGGCAATTGGGTATGGGTCCAAATTTTAAAATAGCTCTGCTATTTAAGCATTTTCATAAAAGCTCAACTCAATTACTCACCCTGCCAACATTGTGATAAGCGTGCTGCTTGTTATTTTCATGGTAAATCTTGAATCACCTTCTACCTTCATCAACAATTTAGATTTCACTTGCCACAGTCAGTGTTTTGCAGTTGATTCAAACAGTGATTTTCACGACACTTTGAGTACATTTCTTGCACCATGTCTATGACTAGCAACCTCAATCTGGAGGCTAGACAACTCCAATTACGCCACATGGAAATATTGAATGGAGACCATTCTTGTACTTTAGGAAAAATGGGAGTATGTCGATGGATCTACACCTAGACCATTAGACAATCCAACCAACAGTAGCTCTACTCCACCTATTATCACAGCACTAATAGCGGGATCTCTAGCTACACAAATACTTTTTGCACCTGTAGTAGATCATGTCATTGCTCGAGCTCAAGCAGAATGGGATAAGAAAGATAAATATGGATATCATTTGAGCAAGCAGAATGTGCAAGATGTCATGCTAGGACAGCTCCACACCGTCAAGACATTGTGAGAGAGCTCTCAATAGAAGCGGAACAAAAGAGGGAGAGAGAGAAACAAAGAGCCACACAAAACTTTGGTGGATGCAGAACACCCTAATCTTTTTTTTTCATTCATTTATATATGTGTTTGAGTATTGTACATAACCAGAGTAAAGGCACAGTGACCTTTAACCCCCACAACCTCCCACTTAAAGGACAATGTGCCTTTAAGCGAGAACAACCAGTGAGCATACTATCCAATGCCCATCAATACACAACAATACTCAAATCACTGACTAGGTAGACTCTTCATCAGCATATCTACAGGTTATCATCTATGTGAACCTTGACAAGCTCTCTGCACTTGTCCTCAAGTACCTCCCTGATGAAATGGTGCCTGACCTTAATGTGTTTGGTCTTTGCATGAAAGACAAAATTCCGTGCTAGCTGAATAGCACTCATGGAATCACTATGCAATGTCGATACACCTGTATGAATCCCCAAATCTCCCACTAGCCGATCAAGCCATATAGCCTCCTTGCAACCCTCTATGGCTACAACATACTCAGCCTCCGTGGTTGACAAAGCAATGCACTTCTGTGCGTGAGACATCCACGACACTGTACCACTTGCAAAGGTGAACACATCTCTTCTTCAGCTTGCAAACTAAATGCTCTTTGCCCTTTTCTTCAAAGCCTTCTGGCTACACCGTGTAAATTTGCTCATGTAGATCCCCATGCAAGAAAGTTGTCTTGACATCCATCTGCATAAGCTCCATATCCTCTACTGTCACTAGGCCAAGCATGCATCTAAGTGTGGTCATCTTCACAACCGGAGAGAATATCTCATCAAAGTCCACACCCTTCTCTTGCTTGAACCCTTTAGCGACCAAACGGGCCAAACGGGCCTTGTATCTAGACACATCATCACCTGTGACCTTCATCTTGTAGACCCATTTACATGGCAATGCTTTCTTTCCATGTGGCAAAGAAACCAAGTCCCAAGTTTTATTCTTCATAGTGAACTCATCTCTGATTGCATAGCATACTCCCACTTGCATTGATCCTCACGCATCATAGCCTCTCTGTAGCAAGAAGGCTCCCCACAATCAGTAAGCATCACATAGTCTACCCCTAGAACAAACCTATCAGGCAGTCTAGACACTCTAGATGATCTTCTCAAGGGAATTTCAGCTTGTTGTCTCACCTGCATATCAGCCACATTTGGCTCATCATTTCCACCAATAGATAATCCATCATCTACCCTTGATTGTATACCTGTGGGAGTACTTGGTGGTACCATTTCTTGCACATTTGGTGCATGAACAGCTTGTTGTCTATCAACATATGCAGGTGGATTCATGTCTTGGAAAGTAATTCTCCTCATTTCCACATCCCTCATGGGTGCCTCATGCATCTTCTTCTCATTGAAGGCTACATCATGGCTGCATATGATCTTCTTTGCTTCTGGATCCCAGAGGCGATAGCCCATCTCTCCACTTTCACCATAACCCAGAAAGATGCATTTCTTAGACTGAGGATCTAGCTTCTTTCGAAGCTCTTTTGGCACATGTGCATGTGCCTCACACCCAAATATACGTAAATGAGAGTAAGAGGGCTTCTTGCCACTCCATGCCTCTTCAGGAATACCACCATCCAAACTCTTACTAGGTGATCTATTGATCACATGCACTGCAGTCTTCATTGCCTTAGCCCAAAAACCACCAGAAAGACTTGCATTGGAAAGCATGCATTGCAACCTTTCTTGAATGGTACGATTCATCTTTTCTGCAACTGGATTTTGCTTTGGAGTACGAGGGGATGTGAGCTCCCTCTTAATCCCACGTGTATCACAGAATTGTTGAAAGTCATGACAGAGATACTCTCCACCATTGTCAGTCATTAGGCATTTAAGCGTTCTACCTGACTGATTCTCAACCAAGGCCAGCCATTTCTGAAATACCTAGAACACATCACTCTTCTGAGCTATAGCATAAACCCACACTTTCCTAGTTGCATCATCAATGAATGTCACATAGTATTCAGGCCCACCTAATGACCGTGTAGGCATGGGACCACATACGTCTGAATGCACCAAATCAAGCTTTTCAAACTCTTTCTTTCCCCTTCTTTTATCGGTTGATTTAGTTTGCTTCCCATAGAGACATTGCTCACAAAATTCAAAATCATAAAAACTCAAATACGGTACATAACCCAAACTACATAAGAGTTTCATCCATTTTGGCTCATATGGCCCAACCGGCAATGCCATAAAGAAGTGCTTGGCTTTTTGGTTATTACAACAACATGATCAAACACCCCTCATACATGTAAGGGATACAAAGTCCAACACTTGGCACCCCTGGCCAAAAGCATAGAGCCCTTCTGAATTTTCCAACTCCCAGAACCAAAGATGGAAACCAGCATCATCTAGCTGACCCGTTGAAATGAGACTCTTAGTCAGCTTAGGCACGTCTCACATTTTTCAAAATAAATACAGACCCATTTGCAAAAGAAAACTTTATGTCACCTACTCCCACTATGTCACATGCATAGTCATTTCCAAGATGCACACAACCTGTCTTTCCACTGTCATAAGTGGAGAACCATACCCTATGGGGAGTAACATGGAATGAAGCACCAGAATCCAAAATCCAATCTTGGGAATATGCATCATCTGAAGTGGTAAGCAACTCTGCAAATAAACTAGATATGAAGAGAATGTCATTGTCACTATCATGTGTGACTGATCTTCACTTTTCCTTTGTCCTCCCTTGGACTCTCTTCCTTCTGACTTGCACCCCAATTTGCATTCTTTTTCTTATCCTTTTGCTCTCTTTTTAAGCTTGTAGCAATCCTTTTTCATGTGGTCCTTCTTGCCACAATAGTGACATTCAATGTTTCGTGCCCTGGACTTGCTACGGGACTTCCCTCTTTCCTGAAACTTCCCCCTGGACTATGATTTGCTCCTTTGCACATTTAAGGCTGCATCCTACTTGTCACCTTCCATTGACTTCCATCTAATCTCCTCGGCCAACAAGCTACCAACCACATCATCACAGTTCAATACTCCACCAAGTGTAGAGCTACTGATAACAATACAGAAAGTATCCCATGAGGATGGTAATGAGCATAAGAGAAATATTACCCTCATTTCCGCATCGAAATTCAGCTTCTGAGCTTGAAGCTAACTGAAAATGATATTAAATTCATTCAATTGCAAAGCTATGGATACTCCCTCCTTCATGTGCAGCTCAAACAATCTCTTCATGAGATAGACTTTGTTTGAGGCAGTCTCTTTCTCATATGTAGCACACAACTTTTTCCATAAAGCTTCCGTAGTCTTTTTAGTGACTACTATGAAATAAACTGTCTCCCCAAGATGAAGTCTAATGGTAGACTTTGCCAATGCATCCAACTCATTCCATTCATCTATGGACATAGCTGCAAGCTTAGCTGCAATCCCTTACAAGGGTTTTATTTGCTTCTTTTGAATAAGCGCGTCCCTTATCTGTTCTTTCCACACAAAAAATTTTGTCCCATCAAACTTTTTAATGCTGAAAAACTCCTTTTCAGACATGGAAGAGGATGCCATGATGCAAATAAAGCAAAATCCCAAATGCTAGTGCCTGCAAGAGAGAATCGCACCAAATACCAAGTGCACCCAAATGTGTATGCCACAATAGAGTGAAATATAACCAAAACTCAAAGCTCAAAGCATCAAAAGATACATCTGACTCATGTGCATGTACTATGCATCCATATGAGCAAATCTGGCCCAAAAGAAAATGCCAACTGCAATGGCAATCCAAAATGCCAATAAGTGCTGAATGGCTCAAGCATAAACACCATCAATGGAAATATGCATCAAAATATCTCATCCAAGAGAGCATAACATTATCAGTGCATCACCTGCAATGTGTCAAATGGCTGTCCCTCAACATAAAATAGCATCCATGTGCAAAGCATCCATAAAAAATAACATCCCACAAGGCAATCTGGGCCTATCAGCGCATCTAATAAGGATCGCAATGCATCCAAATGGCCTATAAATCATCCACTGCAACCCAATGCACACCACGAATGAGCGCACACAACTCAAACTACAACCAGAGTGATTTGGATAAGGTATGCTCAAGAAATCATGGTCCCACGGCAATGACCGCTACTGGAAATAGAACCTGAGATGCCTCAAAACATGGGTACCATTGCATAATCCGACTCAACAAGACAATCTGCAAATATCTCTCTTTTGCTGGAACTCCAAAATCCCAACCGATGAGTGAGAAATGGGAATTAACACTTATCCACTACCATGTGGCATAAATCTAAGGTTTCAAAACCTTAGAATGAAAAATGCATAACAGAGAGACGAAATCAAATACACAGAGATATATAACTCTGAAAATACTCCACCGAATCACGTAAGAGCTGATAGGTAGGGGTTTTTAGGCATCCAGATTGCAATGGGATAGATGGTTTTAAAAACCATGGTCCCAATCACTAGGTCTGACACACGGACTGAAAAACGTTTTTGGAAACTAATCTATTTGTAAACTCCACCGGAGTGCAATTGATGAGCAACATAAAAGTTTTAGGACCTCTTGAGTCCACCAGAACTGATAGATCTGCAAATGGTTGCTCCAAACTTGAGTTTCAACACCCGAGCAAAAAAAACATTGAAACTGACACAGTGAGTCAGAAATACAACGAAATTATCCCAAATTCAAGAATGAAGGTGTTTCTAAGCTCCTGAAGTGAAATGGACACCAAAAGCAGGCAATGGTTGCCTCTACAAGTCAATACGGAGTCTCTGCCATCAAATGGAATAGGAAAAAGCTTAAAAAACGACTTTTTCTTTAAAAACACTTAACAGGCTCTCAAAACCACTTCACAAAACCAAAGTGACTTTTCCAAAGGTTCCTTCAAGGTCTCTACATACTCGGATGCAAGTAAAGTCACCCAAAAGCTTCCCACAGAGCTTGTCCTTCCTCCCACAGAGCTGCTGAGCTTCTAGGCATTCACACATGCTCAGCTAGATCACTCAGGCTCTGATACCAGTTGAGAGTGCTCTCAACGGAAGCACAACGGAAGAGGGAGAGAGAGAAACAGAGAGCCACACAAATTTTTGGTGGGTGCAGAACACCCTAATCTGCTTTTTTCATTCATTTATATATGTGTTTGAGTATTGTACATAACCGGGGTAAAGGCACAATGACCTTTAACCCCCACACATCAAAAGAAGCATGGGATATGTTCGCAGTTCTCTATGAGTCAAAGAACACTTCCAAGATTCTCACATTGAGAAACCAAATCAACCAGAGTTTCCACAACAGCAGTGAAACTGGTCATGCTTATCAAAGACTACAACAATCAACTCGCAACAGCAAGGGAGACCATAAATCCAGCATAAATGGTTTAAGTCATCCTGAATGGACTAGGAGAGGGAAACGGGAATCTAGTCTAGAGTATTGCCATCCAATGGCGAATTCCGACACTGGAAGAACTTCAGTCAGTCTTACTTGGTGAAGAACTCAAGACGCAAGCCATTCAAAGGTCATTCTAATGATCAAGCATTCACAGCTTCCGATAGTGCTAGAGCAATGCTTAGTGAGAAGCATCTTCCAAATCAGTACTGGGCAGAAGCAATAGCCACTGCAAACTATTTGCTTAATCGGCTTTCTACTGAGCTGATACAGGGTATGAGCATTCACTGGACAAAAGCCACACATTGGGCATCTCCACATATTTTGTTGCATAGCATATGCCCAGATACATGATGATCATCACAGGAAATTGGATGCGAAGTCATGCAAATGCATCATGGTTGGCTACAGTGAAGAAAGCAAAGCATACAACTTGTATGATCCCATTAACAAGGTCATTATCTCTAGAGATGTAATCTTTGATGAGAAATCAAAATGGAAAACCTCAAATTCGCAGGAGATAGAAGCACCGATTTCACAGTCATCTACAGAAATGGTTGATGAACAAGAGCAAGAATTGCCAGAAACACCCCAAGCAGAGCCACAGCAGCTCAGACGGCCTACTAGGGAAAGCAAACCTCCAGCTAGATTAACATATGCTCAAAAAAGCAAAGCAATTCAGGTTGAAATCACTAACTATTCTCTTATGACTACCATCATGGCTACAGAAGAGCCAGTGTACTTCGAAGATGTAGTAGACAAGAGCGAATGGCAAACTGCTATGAATGAAGAAATGGATGCTTTGTACAAGAAAAATACTTGGGAATTATGTGACCTTCCACCAGGAAAGAAGGCCATAGCAAACAAAGGGGTATACAAAGTGAAGTACAATCCAAATGGAAGTATTCAAAGGTACAAAGCCAGACTAGTTGCAAAAGGATTTGCACAACAAAATGGTCAAGATTATGATGAGACTTATGCTCCAGTAGCAAAGATGGATTCCATACGGTTCTTGATATCACTAGTGACACTCAGTAGATGGAATGTGTATCAGCTCGATGTCAAGAATGCATTTCTCAATGTACCTAGATAAGGAAGTCTACATGCAATAACCAACCGACTATGTTGAACCAAGAAAGGAGAATCAGGTTTTCCATCTCAAGAAGTCTTCACGACTTAAAGCAAGCACCCAGAAGTTGGTACAGCACAATCAACATATATTTTTCTGATCTGGGATACATGAAGTCCAATGCAGATCATACTCTTTACTACAACGTTCAAGGGGAAGACATTACTATTGCGCTTTTGTATGTAGATGAATTGATTGTGACAGGAAGCAAGGATAGCTTCATCAAAGAGCTAAAACAAGACTTATTTGTAGAGTTCGACATGAAAGATCTTGTACTTATGTACTATTGTCTTGGAATTGAGTTTTGGAGAGATTCAGATAGCACATTTATGAGTCAGCTCAAATATATTGATAGTCTCCTGAAGAAGTTTCATATGGCAAATTACAAGATTGTAGCCACTCCCATGGAACAAAGTTTGAACTTACTAAAGATTCAGAAAAGCCTACAATCAATGACAGGTACTACAGGCAGCTCATCGAATCTCTTATATATCTGACTATCACATGGCCATATATTTGTTATGCAGTAAGTTCACTTGCACACTTTATGGCAAATCCAAAACAGTCTCACTGGAATGCAGCCAAAAGAGTCTTGAGATACATCAGAGGTACAAGACAGTTTGGAATAGAATACACAGGAAGTCATCCACAGTTGCATAGATACTGTGACAATGACTATGCTGGAGATCATGAGACCAGGAGATCGACATAGGGGTATGCATTTTTCCTTGGTCAAGGTGCTATATCATGGTTGTGAAACGAACAGCCAACTATTTCTTTATCTTCAACTGAAGCAGAATATAGGGTACTCACCACACGTGCATGTGCGACTATATGGCTCAAAAGACGATTGTCAGAAACAGATTACTTTGATGAATCAAAGCCCCAACAACAATACACTGTGATAATCAATCGGCTCAAGCATTGGCCAAGAATCCGATATATCACTCCAAGACAAAGCACATTGATGTCAGAGAGCACTTCATCAAAGAAAGAGTGTTACTTGGTTATGTCACACTGCAGCATTGTGATAGCAAAGAGAATGTTGCAGACATCTTTACCAAACCACTCGGTAAAGAGCTTTCCAAGAAACACCTACTAGCTCTTGGTTTGATGCAAAGGAAGGACATTCCCATTAAAGGGGTGTGATGGAATGTAATGTTCAGTCCTTCTTCGATTCCCCAGTATCACCATCTTGATGGAAGGCCTACTTCATGATGTTGATATTGAGGGAAGGTGTTGAGAGATCACACTCAACATCATGTTATCATATGTGCATAGCACTAACTCAATAGAGTGCTAAAAAGGAAAGGGTTAGATGCCCTAACCCTAAATTGGTTATTATATATTCTACATTTTCAACTAAATCTAGTGTACAGTTAGTCATTTGTGGTGTGCTCTCTAGCTGTGCCCTCTCTCCTCATCTCCACTCTTCTCCTCTCCCCTCTTCATATTTTGTCACCCTTATACCTTGGGCATACGATTTCCCAAGACAGCATGATCATTGATCATGAGAGGATCCAAAAGCTATTAGATTGGCCCATTCCTCAAACAATAATCCCTTAGTTGGGACTATTCAGTACGGTACATGATGTCTTGACCAAGAGATCACCAGTCTAGACACATGGAATTTCTGGTTTCAACTTAATGAGCCAGTCTGCCGATCGAACAGCGCAGCAAGGTACATGATGAACAATATTTTTCATTAATATCTAGGGAAATTTATAGTTGTACTCTTGGACAATGTCATGGTGTACAGTCATTCTCTGGGAAACAAGCATGTTGAGCATCTCTACATTATGTTAGCAACATTAAGGCATAAGAAGATGTATGCACAATATTGTGATTGAGTTCTATTTTACAGAAGTCTTGTATCTTGGGCATAATATTTCCAAAGGGGGCCTCATTGATCAGGAGAGGATACAAAAGGTACTAGATTAGCACCTTCCTTAGATAGTAGGGCAACGTTGCGTGTTCTTAGGATTCACTATCTTTCTTAGGAACTTAGTGAGGGATTATCCAAAGCCAACCGTTCCTTTGACAAACATTCTTAAGGGACATGGGCTTCGGTCTCGATAGACATATCCCCTAGAATGATAAGCTTTTTGTGGCTTTCTAAACACTCAACTTCATGGTGAAAGAAGAAAATATGTTGGCTTTACCAGATCCCAACTGACCATTCATGTGTTGGGGAGTGGAAGAGAAGATGAACATCATGGAGAAGAGTGTGGGAACCAAATGGCAAAAATGTTCTATTGAGTTGAGAGGAAGTCCTCTCTTTTATAGAATGGGAGAGAGGTGGCCTAAATCAATGGCATCTCTCCTAAATCAAAGGAGGTAACTCCTAAATCATAGGAACTCCACAATCATAGGCACCACCCCATGTGGGGGCCTTTGCATTACGGTCAAGGTTTACAAAAATGGGATAGACCCCCCAAATGGTTATCTCCCTTGCATGTACAAGGATGAATCTTAGGCCTTTGTGTGGACCTAGTTTCTCATGTCTGCAAGAGTTACCATGGAGGCAAACACATATCACATGGCCTACATCATATGGTGACCAGAGGTGATTTACAAAAGACAAAACACATACCATTCTTTTTGGAGTACTATTCCAAGCAGAGAACCCAAAAATTGGCCAAGTTATGATAAAGTTCAAAAGACAAAGTGCTCAAAAGGCAAAGTCTATATCTTCTACCACAAAGTTTGATTCTTCATTTGTTGATGGGGTTCTCTCTTCAACCAGATTTGCCATGTTTTTCTTCTTCTCATTGCAAAACTTCTCTGAATGATTGTTCTTGCCACAATAAGTGCAAGGATTGATCTTGTAGCAATCTTTTTAAAGATAATTGGTCTTTCCACTCTTTCCACAATGCTTGCATTCCTTTTCCCGCAAGACCTTGTCCTTCATGGCATCTTCTTCATCTTGTCTCTTAGCAAGCATATCAAGGGATAGCTTTCTTAAGTGACAGTTCTCCATAGTGTGTATATTTAAACCATAAAGATTCCTTTCAAATGTACTCACCTTCTTGTTCTCCAGTCTTTAAAATCACCACGTTATCTGCATAGATTGCCGAGATGTTGTAATCACCTTGATCACCCTCCTTAGTCTCCATGAGATATGCCTCTAGAATAGAAGCCTCAAATGCATACCATATACCTTCAAAGCAACCAGATTTGAAGAGGGTCTTACCACTTGTTGATAAAACAAGGGCAGTCTCTACTCTTGTACATTGAAACTCATATATCTCATAAATGTATGGCAAAAAGAAATCATTGAAATATAAATTCATCTCATACATCATGATAAGCATAATTTCCAAAGTGTTAGTGACATTTGGAGACTTGAAATCTAAATAAATATCAGTCAACATATAGATATGAGAGTCCATCAAACTAAAATAGATAATAAACATCATAGTTGACTAGTCAATTGATTGGAATAGTCAAACTTTGACTGAACTTCTCTAGTTTCCCCCAATTTGAGAAACTGAGAGCTGTAGGGTGGCTTCCATGGCTCTCATACCACATGTTGGGGAGTGGGAGAGAAGAGGGACATCATGGAGAAGAGTGTGGGAACCAAATAGAATGGGAGAGAGGGTGGTCTAAATCAATGGCACCTCTCCTACATCAAAGGAGGTAACTCCTAAATCATAAAAACTCCACAATCATAGGCACCACCCCATGTGGGGGCCTTTGCATTACATCATCACCTGTGTCATGGTCTATGGCACTAAGTGTGCCTCTCCTATACACGCACACACAACCATATGATTGCTAGTGGATGCACATATGCACCTAGCAAGCCCTTGATCACACATATCCCAACATCATGGTCAAGGTTGATGCTAGTGAGTTTGCGGTAGGCGTAAACCTATCCCAGGAGGACCAACCTGTAGCATTTGAGAGCAAAAAACTAGATGACACTTAGGTTTGGTGGCAACTAAGGAAAACGAATTATATGGAGCCATTTAAAGAAGACCTTAATTGAGGGGAAGACAGGCATAGTGGATGAATTAATGCAAGGGTACCTTGGGCAAGAATGTCGATGCTTTGAGTCACACTGATAAGATAAACACTTTGAGTTTTACCAAGATAGGAGCTGACCTTTATGATCCCCTGAGAGGGCTATGTATTGGCAGTAGGTCTAAACAAGGATCTCCACACAAGTAAGCAGACTTAGGGATTATACCATCTGTTGAGGTGACAAATGGTCAGTTCTACAATTGAAATGGCTTGCTATTCTGAAATGGAAAGGCTTATGTTTTGATTGGTGCAGAGGTTAGGTGAAAATGTTTATATGAACGTCCAACTACAACTCACCTATATCTTACTACTAAACCAAATGTTTCTTGGCCTAAGCTGAAGGCTGAGATTGCTGACTATGTGCAAAGATGCCAATAGTGTCAGTAAATAAGGTAGAATGCCTTAGGGCTAGAGGGTTGTTACATCCTCTATACATTCATAGAAATAAATGGGAGAGAACCCAGTGAGGGAATGATATCTAGGTAGTGGTGGATAGATTGATCAAGATGGCTAGATAAAGACAGCCACCACTGAGCTGGCTCATCAGTTTTTGGAGTTCACAATCAACAATTTAGGATTTATCACGGTGTGTGAGCCGGATGCATAGCCTTATCCCCTACAAAAGAGTGCCTTTTAGTATAAAGCTCAAGGCCCAATTTCATTGTACATACTCAACTACACTAATGCAAGATTATACATACACTAGGGTGGGAATAAAACCTCTTGCGTTGCATAGCCATCAAGTTCTTATTTTGTCATTGTTCCCTAGCTAAAGTCATAAAAGATTGTATATATTCCTCAAAAGAAATAAAAGGCTCCTTATTGTACTACTGCATTCACTTCCACTGGACTGTGTTGTTTGTGTATTTTTTTGCAATTTGTTCGAAGTTGTAAACCCAACACTTGCAAATGGATACACACATCAACCTCACCACACACAATTTGGCATGGGATGATGACTTCATGGAGAGCAACCCAAACGCAACCGATGTACTTAAACTCATTGTGGCGCTGCTAAAGACACAAACATACAACTCGTCGCTCGATTTCTTGTAAAGAACATCTCCATATCGACTTCCAAAAGACCTACACCTTGGCATAAGCTTCACACACCATGCAAGAATCATGGCATTAGCAACTTAACCAAGGATGATATCGCAAGCCTCCTTAGAAGCTCCTCTATATCAAGGTCTTTGGTCCATGACTGCTTGGTACAGCTCTCGAGTATGTTGCGCACGTCGTTCACTCTTTTGGTTCACAATGGGGTGGCGGTGAGACAAACATTTGAACTCAGTGCAGATACTCACAATGGAAACCACAGAGCCTGCTAAATGATTGGTCTTGTCCTACAGTGGTCGCTTCTAATATGGCGACAGACTTCTTTGATCTGGCCATTGAGATGTGCATACACCACAAAACCAAGTCCATACATGATCACCAGCAAGTTCTCCAAACAAATAGCGAATACTATGGACTGCTCTGACAATTGAATTCCGAGCAACGCAAGATCCCAGAGGACATCATGCTTAAAGAAAATTACGGAGCCTCAGCAACAATGCATCTTTTCCTTTCCAGAGAGACAGGGACAGGGAAAACTTTCACGCTTTTGCTTCTGGTATAGGATCAGCAACCACCGCGCTAGATGTTGGAGCTATTTTAGTTCTAAACCAAGGCCTGGCCTCTAGACATCTATAAAACTAGTCTAACATTTTGTGTAGTGCATTGCTTCGCATGATACCACCCCCATGCCTTGTATTCTTGAAGTATGATGCCTTTGCTCTGTAGTGCGATTTCTCCATTCCTTGAGTATTCCAAATAGACAGAGGGCTCCATTGCTCCACAAACCATGGTGCATGTGCGTAAAGAATATGATGTAAAGAAAAACATCATATTAAAAACATAAATTGACTCAAGTTTTAAAGCACAAAATGCTACACTTTCTACACACACATGGAGACTTTCGATATTAACTTGCCCAAGGCAATGCTTCTTGCTTACATTGGAAGAGCTAAATACAAAGACTTGCAACTACTAGTAATAGACGAAATCTTCCTCATCGGACTAAACACCTTCATTGCAGCTGACTAGCGGTTACGGGAGATAAAGCAAAATCACGACCAACCGTTTGGTGGAGTTAACGTTTTTCTTTGTGAGGACATGTGCCAGGCAAGCCCCACAAAGGACTCTTGGGTTTTCCTTGAAAGCTACGCAGATTTAACTATGTTAGGATCGTACTAAAACTCCAAGCTACTTTACTACGAAATATGCCAACCAATGCAGCAAAAAATCAATCTTTCCTTGCCCTCCTCAACAAACAATGCCTCAGGGAATCGCTACATACACAAAGCATCCCCCAACTCTTCTACACCAACGCTTCTAAGGACACCCACAACACATACGTTTTCAGCATGTTGCAGACACCGACCCACATTCTTAAAGCAAGACACACGACATAGAACATGCATCAAAGTTATTAAAATCCTGCCCAAATCTAGGAAGACAGCGGGACTACTTTACGAGCTCCGCTAAAACCAAGTATGATCGTAGAACTTCGATCAAGGAACTTGAACGTAGCCGATGGTAGTCAATGGTGCGAATGGGATCTTCATCGATTTCACACGGAATGTAAGCTACATGTGCTTTGGATCAAATTCAATGACAAGAACACCGAAATACAAACACGCTAGGAGAACAAATGCCTATACAAGCTGAACATGCCAAGGAATTGGACACCCATAGCTCGAGTCATACAAGAATTCCAAACTGGCAAGAGCCACTAACACGGTCTCACGCGAACAGTTCCCCGTGTAGCCTAATCCCGCAAGAACTGTGCATCGATCGCAAGGGCTACCACTAGAGGCGTTAGCATTTGATCCTTCTTATATATGAGCGCATGGCCTAGTCTATACTACTCTGTCCTGTATGTGTGACCCTTACAAACTTTACCTCCTCACAAAATTAGAATAAAAACGTATAAAAGTAGACCCGATGATGCAACAAGAAATCTCAAGGTTGAAGTTAAGGCACTAGTGGCCATTTGACTGAAGCCACCTCACAAAGGAGGAACCAAGAGACAAAACCTTGCAAATTTTAAACACGCGATCGTTGCCTCAACATGCACATGACGTCAGATGTTGCAAGTCTATGCTCAGTGCAACAATACTATGCCTCCAGCAAAAAACAAACCCAACGACCACCACTCAGCTACTAGCAATGCTAAACTTTCGCATGCACGATGATGTGGGAATTGCCACATATTACAATAGGAAAATCCACCTCTACCACCAACAAACATATAACGAAGGTTGTTAATGTTTGCTTGCCGTATTCCAATGGCCAAACAATAGCCACATCGCTGTTATTAACTTATACAAGTTGCCCTCTGCCAAAAGGAAAACGTTGCCACGCTCTCCACTCTCTAGAAAATTTTCTATAACTCGCCACGCTCTCCACTCTGACCTACACATTAGGTGACTTCAATATCGACTTCAACCACAGCTCGCTAGACTTAGCTTGTCTGAAAGACTTCATGCTCTGCCATGACATGCAACAACTCATCAACGCACCGACAACAATCTGTGGATCCACTTAACCATAAACACAAAAGAACCCGAACCAAGAATCGAGAGAAGACTCGTATACAAGTCATACCACTTACACGCTCATCTTTGGCGGTCACCTTTAAGAAGCGCTGAGATAGATCGAACCACGATCGTGCGTGCTCTGGCCCCTCTCCATGTCGCACGTGGAGTGCCCTTCTCCTCTGGCACCATCGTGGTCGATACTCACTGCTAATACATGATGCTCTCATCTCATCAAGCTTCTCTCCCTTGGCCTCACCGACAGCTAACTCAGATGCGAAGAAGTTTGTAAAAAATGCATGTGATCTGTCGATCTCAGTGACCTGTGGCATCAATACCTGCTACTCTCTGGTCTATTGCATCAAAGTCTATGTCGTCACATCTCAATCAAATAGAGCCCAATACAAACCTAAGCGTGAAAATGAATCAGCCATGTAAGTGAACCAAAGCTATGCCCCTTTTGAAAGAGGCGATATCGTCCTCGAATCTCATAATAGACTAGGCACCCACATACAAGCTCCGTCTCGATCTCCTCGATCTGGCATAATATACAAGTCCTCTACTCTCTAGCTATGCCCACAACTCTCCCTACCTCAATCCGCAACTGATGTGATGAGACTCGCAACTGACCAACGGCGACCCAACACATGTGAGACTCCTGTCCTCGAAATACAGAGGTTTGATGACAAGACTGTGCTCTGAGACCATCAGGAAGTGGTCATGGTAGAACTAGATCTTGGTAGAGAGAACTCCCCCCGCCCCCCCCCCCCCCCCCCCCCCCAAGTCCTAGATGTATGAAAGGTCCAACCGTATGATACGATTGATCTCATCTCGTAGGATAATCTCAAGTGATGCATCCAAACTATATTGGAAGAAAAAGTGTACGTCCATTTGAATGCCGTGACTACCAAACCACATGGATATCCATGCATACCATGCCATATCAACACCGCTCTCTACTAGTCGCCTAGAGGACCCTAATGCTAACCTCGATAGATAGATAGATAAATAGAGAGAGAGAAAGAGAGAGAGAGAGAGAGAGAGAGTTCAAAGGCTCTTACTATATATATAAAGATATTAATCACTGAACTACAATAGTCACAATCTTGTAGGCGTACATATCCAAATATGAGCTAGAGAGCTTTCAATTTTAGAAAATGAAGACCTTGAGGTTTTAGAAGAGTAAGATGTCATTGTTTTCAACGTTATTGTTTTCAATGCTTTTCCAAAAATGTGAATCTAAAAAGTCACTATTCACCCAAATCTTAGGTCAGTATTCTCCACCTAAAGCTGCATAACTATCAAAAGGCTTTGTGAAGGCTACCATAAAAGTTGGGAACCAAGTTTTGTGTCCGACAAAATACTATGCAAGGTTTCAAGCTAGCAAATGCTTTCTTTTATCATCCAAAACAAAACATGATAACCTCTCTATCAAGGCACAAACATCCAGTATCACCTAGGCCATCATGAAACCAAAACTAGGCTTGTCAAAAACTTGACTGCCAACAAGATTAGTTAGCTTGAGGATTTCCAAAATGCAATCGTTTAAACTCTCCCTCAAAACTTCCATTTATAGAAGAGACTTTCTGATTAGATATGAAGCAGACCTTTTGGCCAAGTAGCCCTAAATGCAAGAGGTAGGTAAGTTTAAACTCTCAGAGTTTCCTTGTGGAAATCACATTAGGGCATTCAAGCTACAAAAATATTCTAGCAGTATAGCCTGTCTCACTCGTCCTAATCTCAGCTGTCTAATCCTTTCAGCCCTGGGAGTTACACAACCATGAAACGCAGGATTACACATTCAGGGCAGAGTGTTATGAGCTAAGAGCATTAGTACACTTTTTAAATAGCATCTTATTGTTGCATATCCAAATCGATGATTTATTTGCTCAGATCTCAAGCACCAACATTTGACATGTCATTTGTTGAGTGTAGACAGTTTATGAGAAAATATGAAAACACAATTGGGCAGGGCATTCAACCTTAGTGCAAGTTCATTACTGCTCAGATCTCAAGCACCAACATTTTAACAAGAAAATATGAAAACACAATTGGGCGGGGTATTCAACCTTCCTGCAAGTTTATTACTGCGTAGACACGATAATATTAAAGAGCACAGTTAACAGAAACATCCAAACCTTAAAAAAGACCTTCATCCCATAAAGAAATGAAGGGACAAGCACAGTCCACAAAATTCCAGCTATTTCCAAATGAGATACTTTGTAGCAGCTGCAAGCGGCTACATCCAAGACAGCATATAGCTTTATGCATGCATTCAAGGCACTCTTCACTATAATATAATAAACACAAGGATCATAACAATCAAACCAAAGTCTTTGAAATCCTTACATGCCCTGTACCACCTCTTTCCAAATTCATTACCAAGGTCAGTACCAGCATTTAACAGTTTTTGTAGTGTCAGAAAATTCTCAGCTGCCCAAGTGCAGCCCAAACTTAAAATCAGTGATTTATGATAGGAGCATCAACTTCTAAAGCACTGCTATATAGAAGGCCCTGTTGGAGGCAGGGACACTGTTAGTAGATATTTGTCTAAATAGGAAGTTAAGAGATATTAAACTTCAACGACCTCCAACAGGACAGTAATTTCTTGCTGTTGCAGAACAAACAGCTTTGCTGTAGCCTTCGAATCAATGGCAGATGCATTACCATAGTTGAGTGACAGTAATGGCAACATGAGCCACTGTCAGGCCTCTGAATTCATCGACTCACCTAGAAAATGTACAAAAGCTCCTCCTTGGGTTCCGAGCTCAATCCCTTGGTTTTCAAGTTAGTAGGCATCCCAAGGAAAATTGTCCATGTATGCACTTCAAAGGAAAAAGTTGAAGAAATTGCAGCCAGCCAACCAAACAACCTGCTATTCCAATCTGTGTGAAACTAGACAACAGTACAACTTTCATGAATCACAACCAAACACACACTTGTCAGTGCCTTGGTTCCTTCTCAAAAGAAAGAGACTCAATACCCCTGACAACCGCTTCATATTGCTTCATGTTTGGGAGATTCCGCGTAGAGATTGTTCGCTTTGGATCAGAAGAGCTCACAACAGAGCTTCGTTGAGCAGATGGAGTCCTCAGACTGGTTGGAGCCATCTTGCTTGCCAATGAACGAGATGGCTCCACAGCCTCAGCTGGTAAAGTTGGCGGATTGCTTGACACAACTGCCCTCCTAGAAGAGCTCCCAGCTCGAGTGAAATTCGACATGCGCAAACGTGGAGGGTCTTCTACCTGTGAGAAACATTTATACGAGACAGTCTTCACATACATACAAGGTCATCACAAACAAGACTGGGTCTGTAAAAATAATAGAATGATAACAAAGCCTGCTCTGGAATAGTGAAGGACACACGACCATTAAAATCAAGAATTTATTAGAGATATAGCTGAATGTTACTAGACTAAATCACACTGATAGAGCAATCAAATATTACAATGGAAAGATAAGGGTAGCTTACTTCAGTCAGTTCATATTTTCAAGAAACTTACCATCTCCTTAGAAATCCCCCCTTCCTCTACTCCACCAGCCCTCTGCTTGTACCCATCACTTGCACCAGCTCCAACATTTGCTGCAGATGCCCTCCTGCTGCGTGCCAGCTCTGCACTGTTTGGATTCCAAAGAGCCTCCCTTAAATCTCTTGCTTCCTGACCTGTTAGGTCAAAAACAATGTGCATGGTACAGTCAGTACACAAGCTTGAAACCTTTCTTTGAAAGCTTCAATTTCCAGAGAGCTTACCCGAGAAAAGAAAAGTACCAGCAGGTCCCTTCTCATATAAAACAGTGATTGCAGAATAAAAATCATCCAAGATCAGATGAAAGTATTAACTATACCTGGAGCCCTTTCAATCGCAGCAGCTGTACCAACTATACCTGCTGTTGTTGGCACACCATTGCTTGGACCTGCAGGTCCAGCCTGTGGAGTCGCATTACATATTTAGCACGAAGACCAAAAAACAAGGGTTTCTAAAATAACATTTCAATAAAAAGAACTAAGTAAAAGAGATGTTGAAAGATGCATTGTCAAATTAGTAAACCTAACGTGAGAATACTAGACATACCAGTGGCCGATGTGGTCCACCAGCAATTTGAGTCTGCTGATACTTCAATATCGTCCAATCAAATACATAATCAAACTGAAAACCTGGACATTGCTTGATACCACAATTTCATGCATTAGACATCGTTCAAGTCCTCAAACTAAAGAAATAACATACTAAAAAAACGCAGACATCATAGCACCATGGCCATTGGTCTCCATCGTTCATGCTCATTAATAGCGTCACCCCTGAAGGGGAGCAGTTGGAGCTTGGCTTATGTCATATGGGTTTCCTTCTGTGTGTAAGCCATTTGGCCAACTGTGCGCAGGTGAACCCGAGAGAGAGAGAGAGAGAGAGAGAGAGAGATTACTATCAGGCAAGAGCTTTGGTTATTAAAACATACCCTCTCGAATGAAAAGATCACGGAATATCCTCTTTAAATATGCATAGTCAGGTTTATCATCAAATCGCAAAGATCGACAATAGTGGAAGTAGGATGCAAATTCTGAAGGGTAGGTCTTGCACAGAGCCTACATAAAAATTACATTCAAAATGGTGAGTCCATAAAATGCCATCTTGTCACTACATTAAGCACCCGAAATACCCAATTCACTGGGCAGTATTCACCTCAATAGACGTCGACATTTTCTTTTCACTTATCCTCTCGTACTTCTGCTTCTTTGTGCCTGCCTTCAACCCTTGCCAAGGAAGGCTGGTGTAATTCATATCAACAAATTTTGGAGTCATGGACACCCTCACACATTATTCAACACATATAAAATAGAAACAAAGGTACCAAAGTTCAAAAGCCTTACCTTCCCCTTAGAAAGTACATAAGAACGTATCCAAGAGATTCAAGGTCATCTCTGCGGCTTTGCTCTGAAGTTGCATATCAGACAGCATTAGGTTAGCTGAGCTATCATCCCCTGCTGAACTAAGTAATCCTGCGATATTGAAAAATGGTAGTGACCACAACTTACCAATGCCAAGATGTGTGTTTATACTAGCATATCGAGCAGTGCCAGTAAGATTCTTGTTTTCTCTGTACAGCAACCCAAGAAACATCAATCTAAGAAAGAGGTTTTGAAGCCCCAACCCCCATTGCCTTTCTTCTCATGCCCTTTCTCTATCTATCCAGATGTTACTCAGAGAAATCTTGGCCTTTGGCACAGAGGAGACAACAGTCAGTCCTTTTTTTGGGAAAATCTTACAAAGTTCCGCTCCGACTGTCAAATCAAATGGATTTAACCTTCCTGCAGAGAATTGCAAAATAGTTCCAACACAGTCTAGTCACAAGAGCTACTGCTGCACATCAGAAAAACACAAGATGCCCCCAGGATCCACAGCTGCAGCTCACCAAAAATTAGCAAGGGGAACACAAGAAAGATGTCACACAGAGAAGAAGACAGATGCAAGAATAAAAGCCAAGACAGGTGCCTTAATAGTCAGATAAAAGCCACGTTGAATAGGAAAACGGTCGATGGATATGCCAACAACAAAAAACTGATTGACAGAAGTTGAACAAGAGAATTTGCAAGTGTAACTGATTAATTGCTGAATGCCCTTTAAACAGGATGGAAGAAATGCAGACAACAGTGAAAACTTTAATGCAGAGAATACAGGCTAAAAGCAACAGTGACCATTCAAAAGGTAAAACTAGCCGCACTAGGAAATGCCAAAGCAACGGAAAGTAGCAAAAGATGCTGTTAAGGAACAAAAAATGCAGGCAGTAGAATATAAAAGGAAAATATAAGGCGTAAGCAAATAATATCAACAAATTCACAGCTTGCAAGAGACTGGCACGAAACAAAGGAAAAGAGCCCTTAATCTCATCATAGTGGAGATATAAAAAAAGCAATTAAGACTAGACCTTTAAAATTTCCTTCCACATACCATGTACGCAGCACAATATCAGAGCCAAAATAGGATAAGCAGAACCATTCCGTGCTGGAGTTCCAGGAAGCCAAATCAAGATAGAAGATCTAGAGCATACAAGCCATTTAAAGGGGCAATCCGTACAGAATAGCTCGAGACAGCAAGGAAAAACACACATCAAAGAGGGCAAGGCAACAACAGGAAAAAATGAAGAGGAGGAGCAATGTACATAGGGGCTCCAAACCCATAGGATCAAAGTCTAGAACAAGGAGGATCTACATATTGGTAGAGGTTGGCACTAGAAACGTGCAAATACGAAAGAACAAAAGCTCCCATGGTAGCCACATTTTAGAAAAAAAAGGCTTACATATATGGGAAAGACTTCGAGGGGATTGCATGCTACATTAAGAATGTAGGGTAACAGTCAGCAACAGTAATGGAGAAGTCCTACACAATTAGTAAATACAGCTACAATCCACAAAAGGGTATGACAAAACATTATGGCAGCATGCCATTTTGCATCTCCACCTATGCATCCAATGGAGATATATCCAACGCAAAGCCCCTCCTACACTTGACCAGGGGAATCGGAGAATTCTCTACACAAGGCATGTTAATTTTGACAGAATCTTTCAATGGAAAGTGGCTCCAACCACGCAACGGTGACAAAAAAGGGAAAAGGACCTCTTATGGACAAAGGAGATGAACATTAACTATGGGAAGGCAAAAAATGGCAGATTATTTCAAAATTAGAATCCAACCTGTATGGTATGTGTTGATGTGTAGAAGGATCACGATATTTTTTGGCAAGGCCAAAATCAATTATGTATACCTGCAAAAGAAAAAACATTGAAAATGAAAAGGATAAACCTAAAAATACACATCATGCTTGCATTTAAAGACAGTTATGCAAGGATTAAAAATCTGGATACACCCCATAGCACATTGAACATGATATAGACACATTACTATACAACCACTAAAAAATTGACTAGATACAAAGCCCTTACTATCTATTTTCATATCCCATTTCATTTAATACACACCTGGTTGGCTCGTCTTCCAAGGCCCATAAGAAAATTGTCAGGCTTAATGTCTCTATGCAAGAAACTTTTTGAGTGTACATATTCCACTCGATTTATCTACATGCAAACAAGAAAACATCAATCAATGTCAAAACAAGTCCGAGCAAAGCAACAATATTATGACCACCCAAGTATAGTTGTAAATGACACCTAAATCCCCAAAAGGCTTATGAAATATGCAACTACCTTGACAAACTTCAAAAGACACCATGAAACATGCAAAAAAACCTAAGTGATAAGCTGTTGATGCAAGAATGCAATACTGCCACAACCAACATTAAACAATTAACAAATTACAACCCAATCTTTTACTGGAATACGAGGGCATGGTATAGCACTTCTCCGAAAACCTTGATATGCATAGTTAAAGAACGAAAACTGCACATGAGAATTAGAAAGCATGGGCATTAATTTTCCTTTTTTATCATGCATGTCCTTGATGATATTTGATCCATAAGTCTCAAGACAAGTTCTGGCCTTCCCAATAAAGAGTTGAGAAACAAAAGCCTTGTATAAAAGATAAACCAAATAATGAATCAGTCGAGGGCTATATTGTTAGCTCCCGAACTCGATCAAATGGTTGAACAGTACAATCAAAAGCCACCCCTACCCTTCATTATGCATCGGGTTGGCTCCCATCTTCACCCATAGTATTTGTTTCCTTGAGAGGAACTTGGGCTCTGATACCATTGTTGGATGTGAGGAGCAATGGAAGAAAGCTGGAATGCAAGAGAGGAGACCCTTAAAGTAATGGAGTGTACTTGCAAATAGATAATGAGAAAAAACAAATGAGGGCCTAGTGTCCTAGGTGGACCAAGTGTCCTACGTAAATGTACTAGGACTAGGAGTCTTAATTGGCCTACAAGACCATACCAAGGCTAAGTGGATACGAGAGTGTCTTGTTTTAGCAAAACTGAATATATAATTAGATACCAAGGAGCCAAGTTGCAAAATGACTTCGGCACTTCATCAGCTTCTTCATTTTATTTATGTCTCATAACTTGCACAACCCCCTCCGTACAACCGCACCATACAATCTTGCAGGAGCTCCTATTGCAGTTCAGCATCGCCACTGGGCTTCTTCTTGTGCTGCCACAGCTTGTCATTGCAGCAAATTTCTCAGCTCTAAGTTGTTCAGATCTGCCACAACAAGCTTCACCCTTTGCACCACTTTCTGCTAGTTGAATGCACTGCCACACTCGTGGTACTGTCTGCTGACTGTCCCCCGACCTAGCAATTCTGCTCCAGCAGCTTCAAAACTACTTCCAAGCAGTCCAGCACCAAGTCACAACTGATAGTTCCTACTCTGTGCTGTTCGTCTGTACAGGCTGCTAGAGGGTGCTCCGGCTGTCCATACACAGATGCAACAGCAGTCTGCAGCTTTTCGACCTATTTCATCCTCACTCCCTACTGTACAGACAGTCATATGGGCACGTGATTTCTTGACACATGTCATCCGTACAGCTCCTGCAAGGTGTCCGTACAGTTTTTGACTGTAAGCAATCCGTACCTTAGAAATTTTTGCAAGTTCTATGCACAATCTTGGTTCTATTGTTAGTCAACTTTAGCAAAAGGCTTGTTTACGTTCCCATTCACTGTTTCAAATTTGCATTTGTAGATTAGTCAACAGAGTTAACTTTGGAGTTGCCAAAATTGTCAAAAATTGTGGTTTCTGAGTACATCATTGCAGTCACATTTGAACATTTCAGTAACATATATGGTTTTCTTTGGATTTGGCGGCTTTTGCCAAATTTGTATTTAGATTTGCAAGGCCTTGATCCCCAGCTTCTTCATATTGGACTGTCGAAAATTGGGGCATTTGCTCTCATTGCCTTGCATTGGCCGTTGTGAAGATCCTTTTTGAGCATTTGAGTAATCTTGAGCAGATTTTGCCCTTGATTTGTGGCTGGACAGTGTTTTCTTGGTCAGATACTTGCAAACACATTTTGGGGACAAATTTGTGCATTCGGCTCAGTGTTGAGAAGCCAATTGAGCATTCACAATTGCAGACAAATTGCTATCAATTTTTGCTTGCCATTTGCAGATTTGCAGTCGACAGGGTGTCATTGCAGTGATAGCCATAAGGCTTTAACATTTGCATAGTACTTTCTTTTTTGGAGATTTTGCAATGGCAAACAATGATTTGCTTGGAACGCTTTCAGCTGAGGACAAGCTTCATAGCACCAACTATCCCATGTAGTCAGACATGGAGCACCACTTGTTGCAACAATATTTGGGGTATTGTTGCAAGATCAAATAATAGACCGGCCTCTCGGCCGAGGCACAGGCACCAATTGCCACCACCCCACTATGTATGGTGCTATCGTTGCTACTTCTGGTTCATCTACCTCTGCTACCTAGGTGCATCTAGCTCCTCCCATGCAAAATCAAATTCGAAAGGGATCAGAGGGATGCCCTTGATTGCTTTGTCTTGCAAGAGGTTCACTACACCTCATATTTGGTCTTGCAAGACAAGCAAGGCTACATGGGATAATTTGCCTGATCTTCGTTAGATTTGAAATGAGGCCAAGGTTGCCTTTTTGCGCAGGCAATTGAACACTGTTAAAATGGATGAACGGGACAGCATGGATGCCTACCTCAGAAAAGTCAAGGACTTTACAAAGCAGCTCATCAATGTTGATGAGACTGTGCCAGATTTTGAGGTGGTTTCCACGACTACCTAATTCTTATCAAGGCCCCAACAACTACACCTTCGACCAGCTTGTTACCTTGATCTGCAGGAGGACCAGAGCTGCTCAAATAGGGATGCCTCCATCAATGGAGACCAAGCCTTTGCCACGGATCACAAAGGCAAAGGAAAGGGAGGCCAGAATCCCAAACCTTCTTCTAATACCTCATCTTCTTCTACCCCAGCTAATGGGAAGAAGGAAAAGTGCTGCAACTATTGGAGGAAGCACGGAGATGACATCTCTCAGTGTCGGAAGCCCATTGCTTCGGAGAAGTAACATCAAGGTCTCGCAATGACAAATGCTCCTCTTACACCTCTCTACAATGGCAATATCACAATGCACAAGAAATTATCAATCACCAAACGGATATAAGTTCAAAGCTTTGTGAAAAGCCTCAAACTTTGAATAAGAATGCATTTGATAGCATGGAATGGATGGATGCCATGAGAGCTGAACTTGATTTCATTCAACAAAATGGCACATGGGAGTGGGAGTTGTGCGACTTGCCTCCAAGCAAGTGTGCCATCAGCACTAAGTCGGTCTGCAAGTTAAAGCGGAAAGCTGATGGCAGCGTGGACTACAAAGCCCGCCATGTTTCGAGACCTTTTGTTCCCACCTCACGCATCAAGACCATTCGGTGTGTCACAGCCATTGCATCACAAAGGCATTGGGAGGTCCACCAACTTGACATTAAGACAATTTTCCTTCACGGTGATTTGATTAAGTCAGTCTATACCAACCAACATCCTGGTTTTGAGATTGAAGGTTCTGAAATAAGGTATGCAGGCTGAAAAAGGAGGCAGCATGGTATGCCAATATACATTTACAGTTGTTATGCAGGTAGGGCGAGGCACACCTTTCTACAGAAATGGGACAAGGCCCACAAGGAGGGGAAGTGGGCTGCCTCGGCGGGCATCGGTGGTGCCCCTAGAGGGGGACAGGTTCTATGAGATTCCGAGCACAGACCCTAACCTGCACTACGTGGAACTGTAATGGTGTGTGGAGACACTAGAATGATGAGGATTGACTTTGGCTATGCTAATATGTCGTTCGGTAATTTGACCCAGTAGAGGGACTACATATGCATTTGGCAGCATTGCAAAAGTCAAGGTCATGACTTTCAACACCAACAATACTCAGATCCCAAATTCACCACGAAATCAATAGTGCAAGCTCGTTGGACTAGACAACACGCTTCACGAGAGAGATTCAAAAGACAGCTTCTACGCACAAATCTAGCATGTGAACACGAAGTCGCTCTTGTTTGATTCTTTAGTATGACTGTTGGGGTAAAGGCACATTGCCTACCCTTATATTAAAGAATTAAAGTTAGGACACCTATGACTGTCTTAAGACAGTCATAGGGTAAACCTAATCCTAATAAAACTTAAGTGAGTTTGTGGTGTGACTCACTCATCTCTTCACACCCGCAATAGTGTGTCTCTCACTCTCACTCTCTTGCTCTCTTCCCACTTTACTTCCCTCTCAACTGGTATCAGAGCTCTCCTCTCCCTAGCTTCCTCCTCTCCCTAGCTTTCTCTCCCTTTTCCGTACGGACGTACGGGCAGCGCCGTACGACCGTACGTCGTCCGTACAGTTGTACGGACGAACTGCGACAGCAGCAGGCGGGCGGTGCAGACCAGTCGACGGCGCGGGAGCTGAACGGCGACGGCGCGGTGCAGTTCAGGGTAGTCGAGGCGCGGTGCAGTTCAGGGCGCAGGCGGCGTTTTTTGCGCAGGCGGCGCATTTGGCAGATAGCTGCAGCTCCTGGTAACCAGCACTGTGTGGGCTGTGTCGAGGGCAGCTCCAGGGCGGCCTGCATCAGGCAGTGGTACAGAGCGGCGAACCTACACCAAGGACTGCCGTACAGTCGTACGGATTTCCGTACAGCTGTACGGACGACGCCGCCACACCCACAGGAAGCTACACAGTCTTTTGTTCTCGATCTGTGTACAGCAGGGAGGTACACATTCTTGGGATCTTTGTCCAAAATTTTTTTTGGGGAAGTGTGCTGCTGCAAGGACACAAGTACAGCAGGACAGCCGGAGTTTCTATGCATTTACTGAGGAAAAATCTCAGTTTTGGGTGAAATTATCAAAGGGCTTTTGCCTAGATGTGTTTGCAGTCTATGCCTTAAGGCAGTGTGTAGCCAGGGAGCACACATTTGCTTTATTTCCGCAGTGCATTTGGTGACATTTGTTGCAGGTCACATTCTTTGTACACACTCTGAAAATCTCAGTTGAGCCACGCTTGGTCAGGGCGCATCGAGTTTACTCGGTCCCTAACTGCCCATCGTTGACAGTGCTCAAAAGATTTTCTTCTGGGTGTTTGTACTTTGTGGTTTGTGTTGTTACTGAGTACACAGAGGCAGTCTATGCTTTGCACATTGTCAGGTACAAGAGTCAGAGAGATTTTCATATTGCTTGCTACCTCATTGTTGAGGTGTTCTCCACTTGATTCAGGTGTCAGATCAAGGGGCTTCTGCCCGGACTTTGTTTGATTGCACTTGGGTCACCAACAGAGATCTTCAGATGCATTTTCTCCCCTTGGTATAAGGGTGATTGCTTGGGATTTATCCCATTTACTGTTGCAGGTTTTGTAACAGGCTGAAGAGTCATTTACTGTTTTTGGGGTGTTAGTCAAGTATTTTCTGCAATTTGAGACAGTGACATACCTCATCTGAGGTGGGAGAAGTGATCAGTACAGTCAGTACAGTCAGTACAGCAGTGTTTACAGCAGTCTGAGTGGTTTTGTCAGATAATTATGCACTGTTAAGCTCTTGTTGAGCAGCAGCAGCAGTCTGAAATTACTGTTTTTTATGCCTCTTTGAGCTCAGAACAGTTTGTCAGAAGGTACAGTACTTGCAGGGACATTTACTGTTTTGCTGCAGATTTTACTGACAGTAAAAACAGCACTTTTGAGAGTGCTACTGGCTCTTGAATAGAGCAGACTTTTCTGAGAAATCAGAACTTTATTATTCAGTCTTTTTACTTCCAGGGAGTCAGGTACTTTCCTCATCTGATATGGCATCAGGAGGAGGTGATTCTTCAATTCTGAACATAAAGAAACTGGAAGGAGCACATAACTATGCATTATGGGCAGAACAGTGCTTGAATGTTCTTCTGTTAAAGAAGATTGCTAAGCCCATAAGGGTAAAGGGTGTCAAGCCATCTGATATGGCAGCTGATGATTGGGAAGAGCTTGATTTGTCTGCGAGGGCAGCTATTATGCTCACTATTTCAGACACTCTTGTGTTCAATGTACAGGCTGAAAAGACCTCTTATGGTCTATGGCAGAGACTAGAGGAATTGTATGCCCAAAAGAGCTCAGCCAGTAAGGTTTATTGGCTGAAGAAGCTGGTCGATCTTCGCATGAAGGAAGGTACAGCTATGACCTCACACTTGAGTGAGTTCAATGCTATCTTTACACAGCTGATTGCACAGGGGTTGAATCTTGATGAGGAGTTCAAGGCCACTTTCTTGTTGTGTACCCTCCCTGAGAGTTGGGACACTTTCAAGACCACCCTGTCTAATTCGAATATTACTCTTATGTATGCTGATGTAGAGAGCTCTCTTCTTATGGAGGAGATGAGCAGGAAGAATAATGCGGGCAGCAAGTCTTCAAATGCTTTGCAGGTACAGGATAGAGGCAGGACTCAGCAGAAGGGGAAATCTGCTAGTAAGTCCAAATCCCGCTGTCAGTCCCGTGGCAAAAAGGACATTGAATGCTTTTATTGTGGCAAGAAGGGACATGTGAAGTCGAAGTGCTTCAAGTTCATACGGGATCAGAAAGCCAAGAAGGCTGAATCACAGGATGCAGGAAATGCAAGCAAAGGCAAAGGCAAGGCCACGCTAGTTGAATTAGATGCAGTGAATGTTGCAGCAGAGGACAGTGACAGTGACATACATGATGTTTTATGCTCTTCTGCTGTAATAGCACATGCTTTGGTTATTGATGGCCATGACATGCACACCTGGCTCTTGGATTCAGGTGCCTCTTTTCATGTTACACCTCACAGGGAGTGGTTTACTTCCTACACAGGTACTCATGGAGTTGTTCATCTTGGGAACAACTATGCATGTCAAATTGCAGGGATTGGCAGTATAAAGATAGTATTTCCTGATGGACAGTCATTATGCTTGATGGTGTTCGCCATGTGCCGGAAATCAAGAAAAATCTCATTAGCACTGGCTTATTAGATGACAGTGGTTACCACACCACATTTGGGGATTCCAAATGGGTGATTACTGATGGCCAGACAGTAGTGGCTGAGGGTTTTAAGAGTGATACCTTGTACCCTCTTTATGTTTCCAGTGTCGGTAATCATGTTGTTACCATAACCGAGCTGCCAAAGGTTTCATTGTGGCATAGCCGGTTGGGACACATGTCTGTTAAAGGAATGAAAGAACTATCACGTTTGGGTTATCTGCCGTCTCTTTCATTTTCAGATTTGCCTACTTGTGATCATTGCATATTTGGCAAGCATTCTGTGACTCCTCATAAGAGGAGGACTCCCCAGAATAGAGCACCACTTGATCTAGTGCACACTGATTTGTGTGAGATGCCACAGTTATCACTAGGGGGTGCCAAATATTTTATTACTTTCATTGATGATGCTACACGTAAGGTGTGGGTCTATTTCTTGAAGCATAAGGGAGATGCCCTAAATGCTTTCAAGAGGTTTGTCGCTCAGGTTGAAAATCGGACAGGTCGTAGGCTGAAATGCCTCAGATCCGATAATGGGGGTGAGTATGTGTCACATGCTTTTGTGCAGTTTTGCCAAGCTAAGGGCATCAAACAGGAACTCACAGCCCCTCATAATGCATCTCAAAATGGTGCAAGTGAGCGGATGAATCGAACTGTTCAGGAGAAGGTTCGATGTATGTTGTCTTATGCTGCATTACCCCATGGCTTTTGGGCAGAAGCCGTGCAAACAGCAATTCACATTATTAACAGGTCACCAAATAAGGCTTTGGAGTTGAAAGTGCCAGAGGAGGTGTGGTCTGGCAAGCCACCCTCATATAAGCACTTACGGGTATTTGGCTGCGAGTGCTTTGCTCATGTACGCAAAGATCTACGCACCAAACTGGATCCAAAGTCTATCAGATGCATCTTTATGGGATATGGTGATGAAGGTGAAATGGGGTACAGATTATGGGATCCCGTTAAACGGAAGATTACACGCAGCAATGATGTCATCTTTAAAGAAGATAGTGTACACAAGGAACCTGTGCAACCTGTGGAATACAGGAGGGTTATTTATGATGATGTTGGACAGCACAGATTGCCCATTTATATGCAGCAGCAGGCTGCTGCAGATCACCCTGTTCAAGAGGGTATACAGGCTGAAAATCAGCCAGAAAATTTTGCCAATAATGCACCACTGGATGTGCCAACAGATGGGGCTGTAGAACAGCCAGATACGGTGGTACAGCCACCTGTTATGCATGAAGAACAGGCTGGACAGCAGCCTAATCCGGAACAGTTTGTTAGGAGGAGCACCCGTGCACAACGGCCTCCTGCCAGGTTTGTTCCAGGAGCCAATAATGTGGCTGATTTTATCATGCTAACAGATTGTGGTGAGCCTTCCAGCTTCAAGGAAGCTATGGGAAGATCAGAGAAAAAGAAGTGGGAGAAAGCCATGCAGTCAGAAATGGACTCTCTACTTCAGAATGATACATGGGACTTGGTGCAGTTACCTGCAGGCAGAAAAGTTTTGCCATGTAAGTGGGTTTACAAAGTCAAAGTGGATTCCAATGCTTTACCGAGGTATAAGGCCAGATTGGTTGCCAAGGGATTTAAGCAGGAGAAGGGCATTGATTTTGATGAGATTTTTTCCCCTGTAGTCAAGATGACTACTTTGAGAGCAGTGTTGGCTCTTGTTGCTCATGCTGACATGGATTTATGTCAGATGGATGTGAAGACAGCTTTTCTTCACGGAGATCTCCATGATGAGATCTATATGAGTCAGCCAGAGGGATATGCTGTTAAAGGGAAAGAGCAGCTTGTGTGTAAGCTCAAAAGGAGCTTGTATGGACTCAAGCAGGCACCAAGAGAATGGTACAAGAAGTTTGATGCATTCATGCAGTCCCAAGGGTATCATAGGTGTGAGACCGATCATTGCTTGTACACCAAACGGGCAAAGGATGGCAGTTTGATGCTACTCATTCTATATGTGGATGACATGCTTATTGCCAGTAAATCTCAGCATGAGATTAGTGCTTTGAAGAAACAACTGCATAAGTCTTTTGACATGAAAGACTTGGGTGATGCAAATCATATTCTTGGCATGCGTATTACTCGTGACAGGTCCAAGGGACTTTTGTTTCTGTCACAGAAAGAGTACATTGACAAAGTACTGCAGAGATTTAAAATGGAGGGGGGGAAGTCCATTAGTACCCCGTTGCCTCCACATTTAAAACTCAGCAGTAAGGACAGCCCCAGATCAGATGATGATAAGGCTGAAATGGCCAAGGTTCCGTATGCATCTGCAGTTGGATCTTTGATGTATGCCATGGTTGCCACTCGTCCGGATATTGCCTTTGCGGTGGGAGTCATCAGCAGGTATATGGCAAATCCAGGCAAGCAGCATTGGGAAGCAGTGAAAGGTGTCTTGAGGTATCTCAAAGGTACCAAAGACTTGTGCATATGCTATGGTAGGCAGGATGCATTGGTGCATGGTTTTACAGATTCAGACTATGCAGGGAATGCAGATAACCGGAAGTCTACTACCGGTTATATTTTTACATTTGCAGGAGGTGCTATATCATGGGTGTCTCGGTTGCAGAAATGCGTTGCACTATCAACCACAGAAGCTGAATATGTTGCAGCCACTGAGGCTTGCAAGGAAGCAATATGGCTTACTCGGCTGGTGGGAGATTTGGGCATTACAGGCGATATGCCAGTTCTGCATTGTGATAGTCAGAGTGCTATCATGTTGGCAAAGAATCCGGTCTTTCATCAGAAGACCAAGCACATAGAAGTGAAATATCATTTCATCAGGGAGGTACTGGAAGACAAGCGTCTTGAGCTTGTGAAAGTACATACTGATGATAATCCTGCAGATTTGCTAACTAAGAGCTTGCCTACAGAGCGGTTTGCACATTGCCGCCACATCATGGGATTAGGATGAGACCATTCTTACTTTATGGTCTTGTATACAGTAACTGTATATTGCTGTATTTTTATTCTTTTCTCCCCTTTAGGCACATTGGCCTTTAGGTGGGAGGTTGTTGGGGTAAAGGCACATTGCCTACCCTTATATTAAAGAATTAAAGTTAGGACACCTATGACTGTCTTAAGACAGTCATAGGGTAAACCTAATCCTAATAAAACTTAAGTGAGTTTGTGGTGTGACTCACTCATCTCTTCACACCCGCAATAGTGTGTCTCTCACTCTCACTCTCTTGCTCTCTTCCCACTTTACTTCCCTCTCAATGACTAGCCACCCTATACACATGCCTTTTAGATAGTAGGCCACAGAGAGGAGGAGTGGACCAATTTTGAGAAACTATAGGTCATCATGATATCTCGCACAATCCAAGGGAAGAGGTACACTCTACACGACATTACCTTTCTAGGCCATCTCATCATCTATGAAGTTTGCGAATGGAGTTGAGGAATGTTGGGATGCACAAGTCTCCACATGGTTCCATTCATGGAACATGCACATTCATCATCTACCACCATATTGGTTGACATAGCAAGAGATTTATCAAAACTTTCAGGGTGATCTATGACAAATATAGATCCATCGGACATGGATATCTCCCTTATGAGCAAGATTGGCCTTCTAGCAAGAGCATTTCCTTCATATAAGCAACCCAGTTACTGAGATTTGGAGGAGGTCTCAGCCTTTCTACCCATTGATGCACATATGTGAGCATGGTCATTAACTACCTTGACCAAAGATGTGCCGCACTCTTTGTACACGAGGTCACCCAAATCAAGTCTAGACTCATGAGATCCACCATGGGAGACGGCCATAGCAAGAGATCACAATATTGTTCACAGTCATAACACTAACTTTTCCCACCCTCCCTCCCTCCTCTACAGTCATCTCTCTCTCTCTCTCTCTCTCTCTCTCTCTCTCTCTCTCTCTCTCTCTCACACACACACACACACACACACACACACAAATATAGCAAGGGAAGCAAAGCCCAAAAAGGTAATGAAACACAATTATCAACGGTAATTACACTAATACAAAGAATAATCCCAAGGCAAGCTCAATTGCTAGCACTTTATCCAAAGACATCCATCCATGTTACATGCACAAAGCTTGGAAAAACAAGAGAGTAAAAATGGAAAAAAGTATTACTTCAAACAACTTATAACTAGAAATAAATGACATGAAAAGCAACACATGAACATGGCAAATGTGAATGCTAATCCATCCCCCTTAATTTAAGGGACATACTACGAAGGCCAAAGTAGGTTTGACATAATGGATCACAAAATGCATATTTATATGCAATGCTTATACTATCATCACAAGAGTCTTTCAAAAATATTATTACCAACTAACCACATTATAGGCATACAACTTGAGAAAGAGCGATCAAAAAACTTATTTGCACATTCAAATACACTAGGGGAAGGAAAGCCCTAAAACATAATGCTAAACTCTTTTCAAGCTAAGGACCAAATAGAATTGCATCCCACTAAACAACAATTGAATGAAAATTAAGATCAACTGCAAGGAAATGCGAGAAACGGACCATCTGGTCGGCAAGCATGAGAACCGTCTTCAGAGAAAATTTTCGACTACAGAAAGTGAACAAATCCTCAAGACTTGGACCCAACAAATCCAGTACGAGCACATTGTAATCTCCTTCCACACCACACCATCTTATATTTGGAATGCCAGCTGCAAATACAAGGAGTAAGACAACTTAGACTTGTTTTAAAATCTCAGACCTAGACATAGAATATGACCATGTGGACTTGGAAAAGCCCGTTGCAACCAGAGTGAGAACATTTTATTACACCAAATACCTTAATCAAAAACTTTATTAGAATCCTCATGGCACACTCACGCATCCTAATAAAAACTTGCCCATTCACTGTGTTGTGATATTACTAGGATATATTTTTGCATTTAGAGGTTAACCTCCAAAACAACTCATTAATTTATTAAAGGCATTTACACCTTATGCAAATTCTCTTTAAAGATTTAACTAGAGACTCTCGAATCTCATTAAGACTTCTACAAAGCATTTTCTTGTTTGTTGATAAGAGGGAACACTCGAAAATACTCTTGAATTTAAATGTTTATAGAGTCTTGTAATATACATATTATTAATGGAACACCTCTCATAATTGGTTGCCGTTACAGCTTCCCTGGCTGCTCCCGCTGCCCGTCCCCCCCCCCGCCATCTTCCTCCTCCCTCCAAACTTCTTCTACCTCCTCCTTCCCCCGACTTCTCTTGCCTCAATCCCTGCCTCCACTCCACCTCCTTCTCCCGACATCTCCTGCCTCTCCTCGGACTTCCTCCCGCCGCCGCCGTCGCCTCCCTTCCTACCTCCCCCTCCGCCTCCTTCCCTGCCATCTTCTCCACTTCCCCCTCCGCTTCCTTCCCCTCCCCCCTCCGCCTCATATCTCCCCTTTTCTGCCTCCCTCCCTACTCCCCTTCCATCTCCTTCCCTTCCACTTCCTCCATGCCTCCTTCCCCTTCTCCGCCTCCTTCTCCGCCCCCCTTCTCCACCTCCTTCTCCGCCTCCTTCCTCACATCCAAATCTCGCCCTCCTTCTCCGCTTCCCTCCTAGCCCTCCCCTCTCTCGTTCTTTCCTTCTCTCTACTCCCATTTCCTTTTCAAAGGATCTCTTTGCAGCCATTCATCCCTTTCTCGTCTCACCCTCGGGCCTTAGGTGTGTGTTCGGTTTTGGGTAGCACGGCTTCTTAGAGGCGCCTCTTTCTTCAAGGGCTCTCCTTAGCCTTCTTGGGGTGAGGCAGCTTCCATGCCCACTATTCAAGTGGCTCTTTGTTTCTTTTTTCCTTCCTCACAGCAAACTTTTTTTGTGTTTGTTCAAAAAAAGAAAATCTTGGTGATGGCCAAAGAGGCTCTATGGCAGCACCCTTGAATCCCACACCCGTTAAGGTTATCCTTTCTCCAACTGACAAGAAACAGGTGCAACATGTGGTCCAGTCACTTCAGGACAAAGCAGTTGTGCGCAAAATTGTGGGCCTCACTCCCACAAGGAGACGGGTGAGAGAGTGGATCTAGGCGAGCTTGGCACTAGAAGGAGACCACATCCAAGAGGTCACCATCTACTGAAGAGGCGTCCTCCTCCTCTAGCTAAGCTCTCATGCTACCGCCTTGACACTGGTGAAGCAGAGCCCCATCCTCCTTGGCCCGCATTTGGTGTATCTTTTCCTTGGTATCATGGCTTCACAGTGGATGACATGGACACGACACACCATGTTCCCCGATTCCTAGTGAAGCTCCGCTTCCTGTGGCTTCCAAAGGAATACAGAGCCATCCTTCCCTCCATTGGTAGAGCGTTTGGCACAATGCTAGAGTCCCCGCCAAATTCAGCAGCTTCAATGGTAGCAGATGACAGGGTCCCTAGGATCAGATTGGTGGTTAAGAGCCCGGAGTCCCTCCCAGAGTTGATCCTCCTGGAGACCCTCGAGGGGGGTAAACCACCCTCGTGGTCAGAGATAGACTCCTCCCCCCCCCCCCCCCACCCCACAGGCCAGGGCTCAGCACCCCCTCAGACAGGAACAGTAAGGGTCTCAAACCCCCTGGGTGACACCTTCAGAGAGAGTGGACCTAGGTAGGTAAAAAGAAAATGAAACAAAGCAAGTTGGCTCAAAAGCACTATAGGCAATAGGCAATGGACTAGATGCAAAGAGAGAGAGAGAGAGAGAGAGAGGGAGAGAGAGAGAGAGTCGAGAGGCATCCGCAGAGGAGAAGCTGCAGGAGCCCTTGGTTGGAGACCCTCCCCCCACCAACAGGGTTCACGGTTCAGCCAAGTGATCCTCCATTAGTGGAGACACAGCAACCACAGTCACCCTTGCGTCAACATCATGCCTCAAGAGACTCTATTCCCTCCCGCCCCCCTCCCAGCTCCCCCCACCCCCTCCTCCTCCCCTTGCAACTCCTACCATGGTCATCTTGACCACCCGCCCCCCTCCCCTCGCCTCCCCCCCTACCCCTACTCCATCCGCCCCGCCCTCCCCAACCATAGCAACTTCTTCAGCCTCCCCCCCTTCCCACCCCCCTATCGGACCTACCTCGGCTCCCCTGTCAGTAGACAAGCAGGAGGTGTCTCCTTTTCCAAGATGCCAGCAACAAAGCGGAGCACTTGGGAGCAGTTCATCTTCACGATCAGTGGCAGAGACTCATTGAGAGAGCTAGCGTTCAGCAAGATCCCTGGCAACCTTCTCTTCTCATTTGGCCAGAGGCAACATGATGGATTGCTTGAGATGCTGGGTCGCTTCTATGTCGAGGACTAGGCACTCCACAGAGGTGGCTCTACAGGGATTCTAGTAGGCACCACGATGTCAGACCACTCTCTGACGGTATTATACCTAGAGCAGCCCCGCCGTGGTCTTCCCCAAAAGGGGATCCGCATTCCAGAGGACCTACTGCGGGATGAGGAGATTCAGCTGGTTATTGCAGAGATTCGGCAACAGCTTGAGTCAGTACCCTGCGAGGGTTGGGCTTTGTGGGTGACAAATGCGATTCAGAGGAGTAGCGAGGAGTTGCAGTCTCACGACCTTAGACGAATAAGGGCTCTTCGGGAGTGCGAGTGTGCACTGCGACGAGACCTCGCCTTCATAGAGAGGCTCACGTAACAGGACCCAAGATCCTAGTGGCTTAGTGATAGATATGAGAGTGCGCACCTTGAGCTCCAGGACACAGAGGTTCAACAGGCTGAGTTTTCCTTCCACTCCACCCGAGCCCACTAGGTTCAGCAAGGGGATAGGATGACAAAGCAATTTTTTCATACCATTGGACCTCGATCGACAGCATGTAGCTACAATGATTACGGGATCCGCAGGGCATCTTGCACACTAATCCACAAGAGATTCTTGAGCTGACCACGGATTTCTACAGCTAGCTCTTTCAAGCAAAGAGGGTGACTCCAGCTTGCCTTGTGGCCCGTGAGTTAGTTCCGGACCATGTTCGGACAGTAGTCTAGAGGGAGTTGTGTAAAAGACTCGAGGGGCTTTGGGAATCCCTCAAGGCCCTTCCAACCTGGAAGTGTCCGCGAGAAGATAGCCTTGAATCTCGCCTTCTTTCGTAACTTCTAGAAGATCATTGCCAACACTTTCTGCTCATCCTGCCAAAAGATATTCAACACAAGTTCCCTTCCTCAGTCCTCAAGCAGGGGGGTAGATTTGTTTGATCCTGAAAGGGGGAGATAGGTCAAACATCCGACAGTGAACACCAATCATCCGGCTGGACACCACATACAAGATCCTTGCTAAGGTCGTGAGTTTGCAATTGCGGCCTCATCTCACCGACATCATCCATGATACACAGACTCGCTTTATACAGGAGCAAAGCATTCTGGACAACGTCTTCACATTCTAGGAGGCTGTGGATTGGGCCAAGAAGGAGTCACAGCCCTTGGCCATCCTTCTCTTGGATTTTGAGAAGGCTTACGACAAGGTAGAGTGGTCTTTCCTGGAGGGCACCATGCAGAGGTTTGGTTTCTTAGACAGATGGATTAGAGGAGTCTCTGTACTCTATGCGGGGAGCTCTAGTCAGATGATTATAGGTGGACACACGGACGAGGCCTTTTCTCTCTCACGCTCGGTCCGCCAGGACTGTCCCCTAGCTCCCTTTCTTTGCCTTTTGTAGCGAAGGCATGGGCTACTACTTGAGATCGCACGTGGCGGGCCTCACAGGGTCGAGGCTCCCAATTAGACGGGAGGAGTTGTTGGATTCCAAGTTTGCAGATGACACCGCCTTGTATGTAGAGGGCACCACAATGAGCTCGGAGAGAGTCCGAGGGGCCAAACAGTGAGATAGCTCGAGGTATCGATATTACAGCAGAGCATCAAATCGCCCCGGTTCTTGAGAGTGTTCAACGCAAGCTTCTCTACTGGAGCTCGGCCAAACTCTCCCTAGCAGGCCGTGCCTTAGTAGCAAACCAGGTCCTTGCCACAGCCTGGTACATTGCCTCCTACTGGTGTTTTCACATAGGGTGCATTGGACAGCTCCGACATTTGGTTCGAAATTTCCTTTGGGCAGGATCGGACGACACAAGTAGACGCGGGGTGGAGGGGTGGGGTAGTGTCACTGGAGTTCTTGAGATGATCCCTCACTGCCTCTGGAGCTGTTGTAGCGCAGTGAGAATATGAATGGGAGCCCTCAGGATTATAACCCGCATGCAGAGCCTTCAAAGGGATTACCCCAGGGATACAAGGTTAGAGCATTAAGAGGATAGAGCTCCATGAGGCGGTCCCTCTTGATAGCTTGGATCCTAATTCCCCTTACATATGAATTAGTTGCTATTTAAGGTGGCAAATGCTAAAACCTAGTAGTTGGGATCAATGACCTACCAAGGTAGTGAAAATGATGCTAGTTTTTAGTTGGGGTATTGAAAAAAAATAAAACAAACGTTTGTATAGAAAAAGGGATCATTTTAAAGCCTTATGATTTACTGACAAGGGGTTTTACCCCTTGAACAAAAGTGATGTTTAGGGTTTTCAAAGAGTGCATCCCCCCCCCTACCGAAAAACAAGAGTGGCAAATGCTAAAACCTAGCGATTGGGGTCAGCTGCTAAAGAAGCGGGAGGGAATGTTGCATGTATGGTCCTCCAATCATACCTTTACCCACCATAAGGGTTGAGCTTACCCTTACCTATGGAATTTATATGCAAATCTTGACCATGGGTCGACGTTACCATAATGAAAATTAGACCATGCATCTTTAATCCATTGCATTGATGGTAGGAGTATAAAATGCAACTACTATGGGCGTCTATATATGTAACAAGAATGTTTCTATGAATTTCCACGACAAGTAATTGATAATATAAATCTTCTATATGCTCTAAATAGATATAGACAATGAGATCATAGCCATAGCCCTAGTAAGGGCAAGGAATTTGATATCAAAGAGCTATTTTCTTCCAAAGGCAAGCCAAAAGCTAGAAGGAAAAGCACTTGTTTAATGCTGCATTAAACATGTGCCAAGGCTTTGGGAGACACAAATAGCCTAACTTGCCAATGGACACATTTATGAGAAATCGAACCCTTGATAATTCACATAATTACATGCGTATGAATGATTAAGGAAAAGTTGAAGTTGAAGAAAAACCCTTTGTTTTTGCGAAGTGAAGACTAAACCCTTCCAGTGGGGAGAAACTAGACACCCAGTTCACCAAACCCAATCGGATGGGACCCAAGTCCATCTAGTTTGATTGGATGGAAACTAAACCCATCTAATTTGAATCCATGACTTTTCCCACCACCACAATGGAAAGTAGTGGTTTTGACCACCAAATCGTGGGCCATCAACTTCAGTGCTAAAGTAAATAGGATGAACTACCTAGCTAGACAAATTTGTGAGCTAATCGATGAGTCATCCAAATGGGTAATACACCTTTGTGAGCCAACTACTAGTTGGATATAGCTAATAATACTAATTACCAGCTAGGATTAAGAAAGTCAATTCGGTTATCCAAAACCATGGTTTTACAGGACCGTGTTCCACACCATGGGGACCAAAACCATGTTCCACAAACTTGTGGGATCTCAACTAGTGGGCTAACTAAGAAGCTAGCTAAATTCACATATAAAAGAAGGCATCCCCATTGAATTGGACGATACTCCACCCATTCCAATGCATCCATATGCATTCTTTCTAGGATATGTGAATCTACTACTAGATTCCTAAAAAACATTTCAGATTCTCTCTTTTCTTCCCCCCTTCAAAAATAATCATAGGGGACCCTGGACCTGTAGAATACCAAGGCCTGGAAAGGAGAGATATGGGTGGAAGCCTAGTCAAGTACGCAACTCCGCTTCTTCATGTCCATCAGACATGAGTGATGAGGAAACTTGCTACTTTGCAGCTCTTCCTTGCTTGTGGGCACCCCTTCCTAGCACTTTTCCATAAAGTGCTACAAGCCCATATGCTCCCTACAACTTCTTCGTGGGCATCCCTTCTTTCACCATACGAGCTTCATGTTGCGAGCTTTTTGTAGCTTGGCACGCGTCCACGCACGCATGTACACACACACATATATGTGCATACATGTATAATCGAGGCACCCCAGTGGGAGAGGGCGAATAAAGGAGAAGCTCTTGAGGAGGAGCTTCACACATTTTGGAGCTCAAAGAAGACTAGAGCAAAGAAAGCTTCAGAGACGAAGCTATTGCTGAGAGGAGGTTAACAGATATTTGTCAAGGCTGCTTGATGGTCATAAAACCTGCAGAAAACACAGAGAAAAGTTCCCGAAGAATTGTGCTCCAAGTACACAATAGAGCTTGGAACAAAGCCAAAAGAAAGCTTGTAGAGGCAGCTCGCAGAAGTAGCAGCTTGAAGTAGAGTCACGAACGTCAAATTGTGTAAGGGCCATCTATGGACAAAAGATCTCACAAGAAGCTCAATCGAGCAGTTGATGCCAAGAGGGTGGACAATTTTCTCTCCATGTACCTCCAAATTCCACATGTACCAAGAAGCTTTTTTGTTAAGTGCAACTATTTAGCAACGGAGGGAATGTCACAAACTTGTACTTCTCCCAAAAAATAAAGAGAAATCTTTTATTGACCTTGGTCAAAGAATGTTAACTTCGGTCAATTAGAACAAGTTTCATCTTCCTTTGCATTGCATTGCATTGCATTGGTTAAAAGAATATTGTGGGGACGCCCACAAGGGGCTAGGATTAGTCCAAAGAGCTAGAATGCATGCATTTGGCTAACCTCTAATGGGTTGAAGTGTTAGATATTGTTTGTGCAAGGAGCAGCACTTTGGAGAGTGCTAAATTCCCCACTTCTTTAATTTATGGCCCTTAGTCATGTGTGCTAGCTCTCTCCTCTTCTCCAACATTCTCTCACTATAGCAACTTCTTTTCTCAGCCCCATCATTGAGTTTCTTGCTAGCTGTACGGAGTTTCCGGCCTCCAAATGGACTCTTTCTACAAGTGCGATTTGATCCAAAGTATTACGGATTACCTCCCCTTGCTCCAAATTGAATTCTAGCCATTTATAGGATGTGTTTTCCCAAGTGCGAATTAACCTGAGAGCTGCAGTTGGACTACGGGAGTTGAGTATGAGGTTTGGTTAAGGTTTCACTAGACAAGTTTTGGGTAGAAGCAATTTGCACATTGGCTTATTAGTTAAACCAGTCCCTATTAATGCTTTACATGATATGAAACTAGAGGAAGCATGGAGTGGACATAAGCCAAATGTCCAGCATCTCAAAGTGTGTGGATCAACTACCTATATTCATGTGTCGAAGGACAAGAGAGGTAAGTTTTATATATCTTTGTAAGACTAGAATAAGTCCAATCATACAAATTTAGAGGTAAGTTTTATGCCAAAAGTGAGAAGTGTATATACCTAGATGAATCCAAGAAAATTCCCAAACTCATCCTCTAAAAACAACATAGTGCAGTTTAAATCTCACGATAGTCACTCATAAGATTAAAAACCATAAACTCCATCAAGCATAGCAGGGACTAGCTACTATGACATCCCCACTGACGTCATCAACACCCAACAATGGGTGTAGACCATAGTATAAAAATATGCTCTCACACATACAAATCCACACACCCACACATACTTGAGCATCCTTTTATACAAAGTCTTCGTACTAAGTTTCTGTCGACACTCCGGAGGTGAAGGGTAGACTCAGCTATGACGAAGGCTAGCACTAAAGAAGAAGGCTAATCAAAAAGTAGTCCAAATCTCTTCATTCAAGCTACAACTGCTTGTGAAGTCTAAATGATTTCATTTTAGTCTCTCCCAAACGAGCATCTAGATCTAGCTGATAGGGCAACGCACCATTTAAGATAGAAAGTTTTATACCAGAAGTGAGAAGTGTATTTTGTTGGGTATGCATAGGAACATAAAGCTTATTAGTTGTACAATCATGCGACTAACAAAATATTTGCTTCCCGGGATGTGATGTTTGATGTGCACGTGAAGCAAGTTGCCGTCATCATAATGAGAAATCTGATGGAAGAGCAAACAAACAAGTCAAAGATCAAAATTGCAAACATCCATAGAATGTGGAATATTTAATGACATGAGTAGGAGCAGTCAATGGAATGGGGGAGCATCTCCTAGGTATTGTACAAATGCTCATCCAGAGAAAGCATCTCATGGTAAGCATAACCAAGAAGCCACATCATCAAGCAAATGCCAATATGTACAAAGAAATTGGTGGATGAAGGAGGGCATTGTCAAGGTCGTTAAGCCTAGAAGACTGCAAATAGTTTAAAAGTTCTTATTTGTTGTGTGACACAAGTCAAAGAACCTATCAACTTTCAAGAGGCAATAGAATTGAAGGAATGGGTTGATGCCATGGAAGAAGAGAATAATGGCATTTTGAAAAAAGAAGCTTGGAAGTTGGTGAAACCGGCCAAGCGAAAGAATGTCATTCGTTGCAAATGAGTCAAACTGCCATACTTCAGAACTTGATAGGAGTGTAGACAAGTATAAGGCAAGATTGGTAATAAAAGGATATGCTCAACAAGAGGGCATTGAGTATGAGGAGAGCTTCCCACTGGTCACAAGGATGGAGACAATATGTTCATAAAATGTATGTCAAGTCTACATTCCTTAAAGGAGAACTGCAAGAAGGGTTGTATATGTGACAGCCAGATTGATATATGGGAAAAGGATCTATGGACTTGGTGTGCAGATTGAAGAAAATACTTTATAGTCTCAAGCAACCCCCATAAGCTTGGTATAGTAAGATTTACGCATATTTCAGACAGTAAGGGTTCACAAAATTGAACTTTATCCTAGAGTGAATGTGAAAGAAATGCAGACGCTCTCACTTGTTGCACCCCATGTGCTCATCATAGTAAGCAGTAACAACGAGTTGATCAAGGCAGTCAACATCAATCATCGCAAGGAGTTTGATTGGGATTCTTCGTGTTGAGGTAGAACAAACAAAGATACATTGACCTCTAAGAGACATTCTTGATGAATAGATGCATTGACTCTATGAAACAAAGATACATTCTTCGTGAGAGACAAAGATACATTGACTCTGGAAAACAAAGATACATTCTGGGTGTTGGATGGCATACGTCTAAGAGAACTATTAAGACCAGGCACAACATGCAGAAGTTGAAAGTGCACCTCTTTCAAATCTTGCACTATACCGACAAACGGTTGGTTGACTCATCTATTTGATGACATCGACACAGCCAGATATTAGCTATACAGTAGGCCTTGTTAGCCAGCTCATGGCAAAGTCGTGAGTCCACAATTGAAATGGAAAGAAGCAGGTTTTCAGATAGCTTAGTGGGATAGCCAGCCATAGGCTGGCATATCTCAAATGGATCCCATATGTAGAGCCACAGCTTGAGGAGTTCTATGATGCAGATGGGAGGTAGCAAGTCTATTTCAGGATATACATTCATGCTGAATTCTCGCGTGTTCTTAGTCTCACAAAGAAGCAAGCAATCGTGGCATTGGCTTCGGAAGCTCTTGGGACCTTGATGCAGTCCAAGATGTTGCTGATAATGGAAGTGCCATTGCTTTGGCAAAAGAATCCAAATCATCTCTCTCTCTCTCTCTCTCTCTCTCTCTCTCTCTCTCTCTCTCTCTCACACACATCTGCAAAATCAGATGATCTCAAGGTAGAGAAGGGTAGATGGGCAAGACCCAGGATCCCCAAAGAGGAAAGAACCTGCAAAATTTGCCCCACAGTGGATGTAGAAAATGAACCTGAAATGTAGAGCCTACGCACACATCACAGAAGGCTATGGGGACAACAGAGAAAGTTAAAAACCTGTTGGAGCAGCCAGCCAGAAAGCTAAGAAGCTACTTGAAAGAGATTCTAGAACATCGCAACAAGGTGCTGGATCTAGCACACAAGCTAGCCCAACAACAAGTACTCAATACATGATAAAGTTGTAATACTTTCTCTCACTGGATGTAAAGGATCAATATTAGCTAATAGTGATCACCAGTCCCATAGATCTTGAATGGTCTCACGTGGACTTAAATACAATCATATCATCTCTCTCTCTCTCTCTCTCTCTCCCCCCCCCCCCCACACACACACACACAGACACACACACATAATCCGTAGACAATCAAGACTTAGTACCCAATACGCACATCAATCTTGCTTTCTTCTTTGCATAGGCATAGGCCAAGAATTGAACCAATTTCATAAGAAATGCAAATGCTAGAGACACAATCACAATCAAGCCACCTAATCACTCAAGCATATAACTCACTTGACAAAGTAGAAACATAAAGAAATTGTAAATATTGTGGACAAAGCATCAAGAAAAGAGAGCATACTTCCCCCTTGCAAAATCCTATATAATTTAGACTCGTACAACAACTGGGGGTGCTTGGTCTTCACACTTTCCTGTCAAAAAAAAAAAAAAAACATCAATGTAAATATTTCGGATACCATTCGTGCATGTTGATAGAATTGTCAATACTAATAACATGCCATTGCTCAACATTGGCTAGAATATCAACATCGCAATTTGGATCCCTTCAAATATTTCAACACAACAACTTTTATTACTAAGATCCAAAATAGGAAAATAAAAAGTAACAACACGCCCACCTAACCCACTAACTAATGACCTTTAACGTTCAATTTTTTCCTAAATTGGTGATCTAGCAACAAACAGATTTACTACTATAGAACTTTAGAAAGAGAATCATAAAGAGAATGAGTCTTAAAAATGACTCTATATTCACTTTAACAATTTTAGAAGTCTTCAAAATTGTGAAATACCATTTCTACTATATAAGAGGAAGCATGTAGGCCTCCCATATAGCAGTACCTTTAATGTCATCTGCTAACCAAAGAGACAATGCCCAAGCATCACACTGTGATAAATTCTAATCCAACTTCTTTCCTTAGGGTGTACTACTACAAATGTGCAGACAGTAATCCAACAATGCTCAAGAGAGAGAGTAGAAACGTAATATATATTTGTCCAAGATGGACAAAAATCATATGTAAAAAATGGGGCAGTGTACCACCCTCTCTTCTTCAAGGTGCTGACTAGATGCGGACCCATGTGGCTCCCAAAATGTTCTCCTACCTCCTCGTGGCACCTTTGGTGAGGCACAAGGTCTCTTGATCCCATCTTCTTTTGCCACTGTGTAGGCAGCCCCTTGATGAAGCCTGTTGCTGCTGTTCTAGACCTCCCTTGCCGCAGTAGTGGCAGCCCAAACTGAGCACAAGAACCCTGGAACAACGAAATAAGAATGCCCCAAGGATGGGGCCCTTTTATAGGCTTGAACCCCAGCCAACCTGCCCAACATCTGTGAGTTGGCCAACCAGTTCAGAGACGGGTCCAACCTGTTCAAGCAATGTTTTACTGCCCGACCTGGCCACATGGAAGCCTACCACTGGCCCACCTCCATCCACGACTGTTCCTGGCTCATATTGCATCTATTACCTGGTCCAACCCAGGCATACATCTGCCGTGTGGAAGATCTGCTCCAGCCCTTGTGGATCTGCACTTCTCTGACCTGCTGATTCACCTCTACCAGCTTCAAACAGCCTCTTCCAGATGCTCCTGACTGTCACGTGGCTTCCCTGTTCCAGTCGCCTCTGTCAGATACTATTTTGACCTGTTCTTGAGCTCTGTTGCAGCCCCGAACAGAACATTCAGTTGCTTCTATAGTCCCGCACTCTTTTCTTCTCCAGGCACCTGCTCCGTACCTGCAGCTGGTGCTGTACCATCTGTTGTACCTCCTGTACCTGTTGTACCTGCTGCTCCTGCTGCCATACAACCCAGAGTACATTCTGTACCTACTCAGGTAGGCGCCAACCCTCTAGTACTTTTTCTTGCTGCCCCAAGCAAAACCTCATCTAGCATCCCTGTCTGCTGTCCATGTGGCAGCCATCAGGCTGCCCACATGGCAGCCTCAGTCCATCCCCCTACAGGTTTATCTTCTACCTAATTACATGGTGACGCGTCAACCCCCTGAGCTCTCCAACCCTGTTAATCCAACATACAGCACACTTGCCTTTAGTCAAATCACACAACTCCCAAGTGTCATTCTGATGAATTGAGTCTAGCTCAGATTTCATAGCATCCATCCAATATTTGCTCTCAAAATGGCATCGTTGTGACACAACGATCAACAACCTCAGAATGCCATAATTCAGATGCCCAAAGCGCTCATGCCACATATGAGTGTTTGCAACCACGCAGTGTCTGTCTCCCTGTCATAGGCATCAAGTCTATATAGACCCCTAGACAATTTTCCGATGACGACAATGTTATTGCCAGTTCTCAAATCATAGACGGCAAAGTAGTAGCCATCAAAGACAACTTTATATCCGGATGTAGCAATGGCTGAAATGGATATGAGATTCTTTGTATTCCTTGGACGGCAAAGTAGTAGCCATCAAAAACATCCTGATCAGAAATAGGATCACCTGATGCTACAGTAAGCTCACCTTGGCCAATGCCCTTCACAACATAAGATGCATTATTGGCACAAGTCACAGTGCCCCCTTGGGTGCATCATGCAAATAAAGAAACAACTTCTTGCAAGAAGTAGTGTGCTTAGAAGCACCAATGTCAAAATACCTAGTGCTGAATGCATCAGAAACAGTCATGCATGAATCATAAATAGAAGGATTGTAATGGCATTAACCATGAAAGCCCAATCATGATGAGTAACATTGGCTCATTCATCCTTCTCATGGGAAAATGAAGCATCCATAACTACAAGGCTAGACTACTTCTGCTTGTTCTGTGATTCTATGTGCTTTCGGCATTCAGAAATATCATGACTTGGTTTCCTACACAAGCTGCATCTCTTGTTTTTCTTATGTGCATTCTTGTTGGCATTCGAAGTACTATCACAATTGTGCATATGTTTTCCACACGCCTTTATATATACCTAGATGAATCCAGGAACATTCCCAAACTCATCCTCTAAAAACTCACAAGCCTTTGTTATTTTCACATTACCCTTATGATGGGAAGCAAATGCATGCTGACTTGCAATTGAGGCATTCCGAATAGCACAGCGTTACTCTTCCTGCAACAAACTAAGTGACTATCTGATTATAATGGTTGTGATTGCCCATGGCCACCAACCTCAATATGGTCGCAAACCCTTGAGATGAGTCAAGAAGTCCACTAAGTGTCATGGACACAGTTTGACTATCTGGCACAACCTCATCAATGTTGGCTGACTGTTCCTTGATCTTTGTCAGAGAAGCATCCATGCTTTCCCCTCATCCATCTTCAAAGCATCTAACTGCTTCCGCACATATGAAACCCTAGCTTCGTTGTGAATCTGATACAAAGAGGCTAACTTATCCCAAGCATCCTTTGCGATTCTGCAAGACCTGATACAAAGAGGCTAACTTATCTCAAGCATCCTTTGAATTCTGCAAGACCTGATGTGAGGGATTATCATCCTCTTAACTATGAATGAGCTTGAGCATCTCTGCCACAAAATCAAAGGCTTTTCAAAAGTCCACAGAGCAACAATAAAAACTCTATCTCTAGTGATGGTCCTACTCTATGAGGGTTCTAAGACGGAAGATAAGATCCTCGTCTGACTCCTGTATGTCCAGTAACTCGCATGCCCATGCTCTCAGTGTTTATACAAAGTCTTCGTCCTAAGTTTCTGTCGGCACTCCGGAGGTGAAGGGCAAACTCAGCCATGATGAAGGCTAGCACTCTCCTTGTGCACTTCTCTATTTATCTCTAGTGCTTGAATTGATAAGCCAACAAGCAAGAGCATATTGCACTCAAAAGTGAGCTAATTCATGATGCAAGCAATTCTTGTCAGATGCTAAGACTCCTAGACTCACAAATGTTTGCCTCCTCCCACATGCCTCTTTCCTACTTTAATCAAGACTCACAAAATCCACTATGTATTATTGCTAAGTATGTATAAATGGTAATAGATAGGAGTAAGCCATTGTGTATACCTTTGTAAGACTAGAATAAGTCCAATCATACAAATTTAGATTTTTTGTTGTTCTAAAGATCAAAAATCTACACAGAAAATAAAAGTAAAAATGTAAGAGAAGAAAAAAAAGGTAAATAAAAACTTTTATGAAAAACAAAAGGAAGACATACTTAGCAAGCAAAGCAAAACTTATGTCGTCATCAGTGCCCAAGCATAAGCAGCTATACTGGGTTTCTAAAGACCCGCGGAGCCATTGTGTCCTATGTAAAAAGTAAAAACGCACTCATTGACAAGTACGACCACAGAATATGACAGATGAGTGGAAGTGAAAGTTAGTGGGAATAGTAGAGAGAGAAGCCACAATCAAGGAGAGTAAGATGCAAAGAGAATGTGCAGAGTACAATAATAAAAGAAAATGCTATGTGGCAGCCCACACTACAAAGCACCCCCAAATAACATGAGATCCAACTAACTCTAGCTTACTCTCAAAACTCGTGGAAATTCAGCCACATCCAATTTCCCTCACTACAAAAACACATAACATGCCATTTCTTTAGTGTAGCACAGTAATTATAACAAACTACGTTCCCATTGTCTAAAGTTTCAACTAACACTCAAAAGCCACAAGATAGTATAACTACTAGAGGGCAGCTACTCTAGTCACATGGTAAAACAATCGTATAATTCAGGTGTTCACCACCAAGCACTAATTTCTCACTCACACTACATCAATGTATAATCATCACTATGTGAAATAATGCTCAAGGAGCACACTTCATAGACAATGCAAGGAAATGGCATTTCTTCCGCCTTACCCTTGCAAAGCCTACCAGACTGCCATGCCGATTGCTTGTGTGGCACAAGTAACGTATTTCTGCCTTCCCTGATGGTCTTAACGAAATGACACCATCATCCAAGAAGACCAAGACAAACTTTCCAAACACTGTTAGAAGTAATCATGAAGAGCTCACTGAGATGTTTCTCAATCCAATACAGTGTGATCATGAGCTCAAAAAACCCAAAACAAGCCTTGAAATCTGACCTTTAGGTGGCACCTCCTCATGAATGCACCTAATGATAAAAATCAGTTTCTGGTTTCATTGATGAAGATTATCTTGACGTGCTCATCAAAGGAGTCGTCATGAATCAATTTAGTGCCACGCACTATATGTGAAATTCCCTAATGGTCTTAACGAAATGACACCATCATCCAAGAAGACCAAGACAAACTTTCCAAACACTGTTAGAAGTAATCATGAAGAGCTCACAGAGATGTTTCTCAATCCAATACAGTGTGATCATGAACTCAAAAAACCCAAAACAAGCCTTGAAATCTGACCTTTAGGTGGCACCTCCTCATGAATGCACCTAATAATAAAAATCAGTTTCTGGTTTCATTGATGAAGATGATCTTGACGCGCTCGTCAAAGGAGTCGTCATGAATCGATTTAGTACCCTGCACTATATGTGAAATTCCAATGTTATGTCTAGCCCCCTGGGCAGCCAGAGTGTGGAATACAATTTCCCTCCCAAGCTCAGTAGGATGGACCGCCAAATTGCATGCCAAACTAAACCTCTATTTAGGTCGACAGCTGGCTTCTCAGGCTGCTTCTCAGGCTGCCTTTGGATGTTCGTGTGGAACCAAACAAGGTGCCTATTATTCGTCAGCTCTGCTATTGAAAGGACTGACAAAAATAAGCCTTCAATTCACGATCACTTAATGTATCGAGCAGAAAGCAATTGGCATTAACTTGAGAATACACAATCGTGTTTAAACCAGCCTTCGCAGCTTGACACATCTGGTGAAGTAGATTCAGCTATGAGTTCTCTTGGTCTGGGCAGGCACCATCCCACACAATAACGAAGAGTATAATTGTTCCAAAGACACAAATCATTGTAAGCAGCCTTCGCGGTGAGTCTTGCAACACAGTCCATGTTAAAACATTTGACACTCCCCTGCAGAATCTCCGCAGACTGCCTTGAAGAATCACATCCATGGCCTAGAGGGTTCAGAAACTGTAAAGATGATTTTCTGTACTTGCAAAAAACTAATTAATGAAAAAAGTCTTGCTCTCTGAACTGAATGTAGGCCCTGCCCGTTCTATGACCAGATACAACATTCTTTCGCAGGCACTGAAGTGTATCTGAGTGAAAATTAGCATTTCATGCCCTCCAGCATAACTTTAAGATTTTAAAAGCCACAGAAAAAGAGAAGTTTTCATTGACAGGTAGGACAAAATTAAGGGGGGGACTGAAAATAAGATTGTTCTGCTTGTTCTTTCCATGGTTAATTGCACACGTGCTTTAAGCTACGCAAGGGCAGCTCCAGCTCAGCTACCAATCAAAAACATAAGGCAATCAACGTGCAACTCTTCTGCAGAACATAAACAGGATGTTTGAATGCATCGATGAATAGCTAGCCAAGAGTTACAAAAACCATGAACAGAAACTCACCCAGCCTTGGCAGATGAAAACATGCAGAAAACAATCTAAAGTTAAGGCCAACACACAGAAATAACGGCTGTGTGGACTAGTATTTAGAAGTCAACCGGCTCAGACCCCGTGGAAGGCAAACACAAAATCGCATGAACAAAGGTACCAGAAACTCCAAGATTAAATGAATTCCTGGGTAACCTAGTATAATGGGTGCCAAAGCAAACCAAAAGCCTTTGGAAGAAGGAAGACAAATTACCAGCTTAATGCCAACTTCTTCATTCGATTGTACGTTTGTACCTGAATATCCCGAGCACACGTTCGTAAGAATACGTTGTGCATCAATACCATACGGAAGACTATTTACAAACTGAAACTTGAAAGCCCGTGGCCCGCAAATTCAAGTTTTACCGTACACATTTTGCATATGCAAGTGTTCAAATGCACGACCGTTATTTCAAAACGGCATATGGTTACGGACGCGGGTTCCACATCCGATCCTGAAACAAGCGGGAGCAGCAGAAGCATTTACCGAGATAGATCTCTCCAAAGGATCCGCTGCCGATTTTGCGCCCGAGCCTGTACTTATTGCCGACCTGAGGCTCCATGGATCGAGGGAGGGGAGAGCTGGACCCTAAATCTGCAGGGGCCTAAATCTGTACAACTGCTGGGGGGCAGAGACAAAATATATATATATAATATATACAAAAAGGAGGAGCGGAAGGATCCGGGGGCGGATTGAGGCGAATTACGGGAGGGAAAGGGGAGGGAAAGGGGGGGGGGGGGGGGGGGATCAAGGGGAGGCAAAATGCGGGGGGAGGGGGGAAGGGGAAGAGGAGAAGGGAGGTGAGGGGGAGTCCATGGGGGGGGAGATCTGGCTATGGAGAAGGGGGAGAGGCCATGGGGAAGGAGGGAGGGGGAGAGACAGAGAGGGAGGATGGCTATGGCGGAAATGAAGAATCAGAAGAGGAGACGACAAGGTGCTTCCACACACATATCGAAAAATTACGAAGCAACCAAACAAAATAAACAAGATGGTGATGATGATGATGATGATGAAGCTCCTCACATAAAAGGACGAAAAAGAAGAGGTCAAGACGAGTCTTCCTTGCCCTTACCCTTCCCCTCGCTACTAGTAGTGTCGCTGCGCACCCTCGGTGGCACTCAGTGCGGATGCCGCGGCCGCTCGGTCATAGGGCTGCTTGCCTCCCTTGGCCCCGGCCCTCGTTCGATCCCCAATCGAGGTATAGGCAGGGCGGGTTGCCCCTCAATAGCCTCACATCGGATGTCTGCATGGTTGGGTGTGTTTTTTTTTTTGTTCCTTTTTTTAAGTGTAGCGTGGGCTTGTGTGTCCACAAATATGTGGCTACATGCAAAAAACAGGTGCCCAAACCCACCATCGCCCATCCACAACTAACATCTCGCTCTGCTGACAACAATATTCTAACCCTTGCCAGCAGCAAACGACAAGGCACCCACCCTACACCACATAGGCATCTTCTCCCTCTCGTACAGTAAATGTACTTCTTTTCATTCTTATGGTTTCCACCCGATGTGTAATGACACATCCCCTATCACATTCTTGCTTGGCAAGCATTGGGGCGCTGTGTACCAGCCCTCAAAACGTTATGTCCCTTACACGACCTTTTCTCTCCAACCCCCAAACTGACCCATGCTCCAAAACCATGTTGCCTCATTCCAATGCTTTTGTCGTCACGCTTGGGACACCACATTAATTCAACAAACCTACACGTGTAGTCTGGCGACTAAAAGACGCACCTTCACCGCTTGTGTTTTTGCCTCCTTGTGTTACTTAATGGTTCCATGACTGACGTCATTCAAAACCACCATCAAGTTCACTTCCCGTCCAAGCTTGACATGGGCAATGCTTAGTCAACCTTGTGGGAGGCAGGGCCTCGGCTTCAATTTGAGATAACCCAAGCATGATAATGGGAAATGGGGTGGATCAAATTGGCAAGATCACCACTCTCATGGTGCAAGGAAAGTGTGTTTGTGGGAGACGGTGTAAACAATTGTAGCAAGAGATGGTTCAAACAATTATGGCAAGAGATCGGGTAAAGTAATGGTAGTGAGACCATTGACAAGAACTCTCTGTGGGGTCATTGAGAGAGTTTTGGTGTATGGAGTGTCTTGATTTAAAACTACTATATTGAAAAGGAAGTAAGAGTTAGGAGGATACGTTGAGATGGTATTTTGTGATGATCTTCTCATACATAGAATTGTGTGGAATTAGTCTTAGTTCAATTTCATCATTTTTCCATGCTTAAATGTAAGACCACACCACAAAGAGCTTTGCCCACTGCCATCCAAACGGTTTGATCCGGCCCTTTCAACTTGAAGTTGTCATGGGACCCAACCAATCCCTCTTCCTATCTACCCACGCTCCCCTTTTAAATGCCTCATCCTATTAGGACATACACTTGCTTTCATGTGTGAGAAGGCCCATATTGGCACAAGCATACACAATGGGAACAACCCCCCCCCTCCTCTTTGCTCATGCTTGCATGCATGACATGCCACAAAAATTTATGTCTACCATCCATTATCCATATTGATTTAGTTCTCCAATAGTATAAAATATGATAAATCAATCATAGATAACTATGTTTGTCTAGATAAATCAATCAGAGATACCTATGTTTATCTATTTATTTTTTTATTAATTTGTCTATTTACATGCTTTAAGGGCTTTTAATGAAAATTCTACTTAATCCTCCATATGTAGAGTTTACTCTTGTAAGGTGAAAAACATGAAACGTGTCCATTCAATGTTTTCCTCAATCCTTGTAGAATTCACCACTCCATTTGATAGGCCGTATAGTTGGCCTACATCATAGCTTTATGTCATATTCAAATGTTGTAAAGCTCCAAGGAATGTCTTTCCTTTATCATGGCATAACTCATAAGTAATTTATAAGTGATCTTTTAATAGGGGAACCCCACCAAAGAGATCCTCCATTTGTTATATAATTTAAGAGGTCCCTCACGTTTATTGGGAGGATAGGTTACATGACCACGATGCATTAAAATTATAAACACAATTTCAATGACCGTTTACAAGTACTAGACGTGACAAGGAGGAAAAAAGAAAAGGCACTTCCAATAAAGGCTTGTGCATGGTTGTGGTACAAGTATTTTTTGAAATTTGCATTTTGTGATGGCACTGATTGTTCATTTTTTGAAGTCACCTATTACCACCAACCAACAAATCAATCAAACAAATGTATAACGTGCAAAATTTTGTACAACATTTCAAGTAAAGTACAATCAAAGTTGCCTATATAAAAGCTCTCTCAATACCAATCTTTTAAATGGGATGACCCACTCCTTTCAGGGATTCTTCGCTTTAAATCTCCCTTCCAAAATTCTAGAGCATCTCATGTACCTAGATTTTGGCAAGTTGGGTAAACATGAAGAAGTCTCATGTTTTAAATACCTTATAGTTTGAGTTGATCATAGCCTTAAGTCTCTAACTAGAGCACTATTCTCTAGCCAAGTCTTCAACTAGAACATTGTTCTCTAGCCAAGTCTTCACTAGAGCAATGTCCTCTAGCCAAATTAACTTTAAGATGGAAGAGAAACTCTAAACATAAAATTAGGCTATTAAATGCATTGCTTGTGTGAAAACCAAATATTCCAATAATATTTAGCTTGTACTTTAATAAGCCACCATCATTACATTTACTACATGCCTCCTCTTTGAAGAATAATGTAGAAACCACTTCGACTTTTTCCACTCTATCCAAATTTGTTACAATCTAATATTTTCTATTGTATCAAATATCTATTGAAGCCCTCCCTTAGACTTTAAATAGACTTACCATAGTAGATTCGAGTATTGGATACAATGATGATAGTGGTAAAATGGAAATTGTTAGATATCAATGCTCCACTCTCGTGTGACTATGCAGGAACCAGCTAACTCTACTTGTAAGCCCCCCATATGAGGAGAAGGCATTTGAGTAGCTCGGTCATCTGGTAGGTCCTGGTTTGGACACTAGATGGGGGCCATGTGTGGCCTGATGGCTGAACGGCTTCAAATAGAGTTGGCACACTGCCAACTAGGCTACATGCAAGTGCGGGAAGGCATCCCATGACTAATCACATTGAGGGTAGATGGAGCATTTCTCGGGGCAGCCCACTCGTTTGGAGCCCCAGATGATCCCGGATGGCTCTGGGCCGAACAGACACCGTAGGTAAGTTGCTCCATTTTGTGCACCAGTTCTATCGTGTGGTCAGTGGCCTATTTCAGGACCGACGATCATTTTGGGCAGACTGGGTCGGTCACCCAATTGGCTCTAACCGACTACTTGTGGTGGCTATATAAGAGCAAGCCTATAGCAACCCTGATTTCTTAGCATCCAGCCTCCGTCTTCTATTGTTTCCAGCTTGCCATCGAAGCTTCTTTCACAAGACCGCACGGCTAGGAGGCAGCGCCATCTATTGTATCAGTTCTACAGTAATCAAATTTTTGATTCTCCACACTATTTGCTTTTCGCTCTTGCATATGAGATCCTGTTATCTGTTGAGCATAGACGTTGTATTGTTTTCTTACATAGTATCAGAGCATGGACTCTAGCAAGAAGATTTGGTAGTGTGTTTCTGTTTGCAAGCAGATTGTGAGAGATGGCCCAGCCCGCAAGACTGTGAATCCCACCGTTCGGCGAAAGCGAAAAGTTAGACGGCTCTAACTATCCACTCTGGAAATTCAAGATGAAGACCATCCTAAGCGCATACGAGATTTGGGATACTGCTACTAGGGTGCATTCCCGAGACCGAATCCGGCCAATGCAGCACAATAGATAGTACCAACTACGGATGAGATTCTTGCATGGACAAGCAGAAATGCAGATGCGATGTGTTCTATTGTCTGCAGTGTAAGTGATTTTGTCATGGCGTTAATTCAACATGTCACCACAGTGGAGGAGGCATGGACGGTCTTGAAAGATCAGTACGAGACCATGAAGCAGATGCGGATTCAGAATCTGGAGACTCAACTCGCGAACGAGAAACTGTTTGAGTCTGAAATGGCAGAGAAGTTCATCACTAGGGTGAAGAATCTGTGCGATCAGATGACTGCGATTGCCATCACCATCACCAACGAGAATCTAGCATGGAGGTGCATACGGATTCTCCCACCAAAGTACGACGGTCTTGTTACGGTGCTAAATACGCAGAATAGAAATCCGCCCCTCAACTTTGAGGATTTCAGCGTAATGCTTCTAGAGGAGGAGATGCGTCAAAAGATAAGGACAGGAGAAGATTCGGCTTCTACGCTGGATCAAAGAAAGGTAAGGGTAAGGATTCTTGTAACCCATCTTCTTCTGATGATAAAAAGAGAAAGAAGAAGATCAAGTGCTTCTATTGCAACAAGGCAGGGCACAAGCAGAATGAGTGCCCAAAGATGATTGCAAATGAGAAGAATGGAGTAAAGAAAGAGTCCAGCAACAGCGCGCAGGCAGTACCAGTAGAGCTGTTCGTAGCAATTGAGGAGATTTGCACGGAGGCAATTCATGTACTTGCAGATGAACCTTGGATCATTGACAGTGGTGCATCGCGCCACATGACCAATCGCAAGGATTGGTATACCTCTCTACAGCCGGTAGGGAATGACATCCTAGTAGCACTCGGCAATGATGCAAAATGTCTAGCAAAAGGAAAAGGTACGATTGCTCTCAAGTCAGATGGAGTTGTAAAACAGTTGTCTGTTTCTGCGATCACAGATCGGGACCTCAAAGTTCACTTCGATAAGAATGGCGCATAGATTTTGGATCTTCAAGGGAAGGTCATTGGTAAAGGTACACGGCGCAACAACATCTACGAACTCTCAGCTTTCAGTGCTCGAGCGGATGTGAAGAACACAAACTGTGGCATGAGAGGTTTGGTCATCTAAACCTTAGTTCTTTAAAGGAGATGGATAAAAGTGGAATGATTGCAGACCTACCAGAAATTGCAAATCTCTGCCCGATGTATGTGAGGCTTGCATGATGGGCAAGCAACATCGGCATCCCTTTCCTAAAGAGGCCAGCAGGGCAAAGGCTCCTCTAGAGCTCGTTCACACGGACCTTTGCGGAAAGATGGAGACGGAAGCTTTGGGTGGTTCCCACTACTTCATGACGCTGATCGATGACTACAGTAGAAGGATATGGATATACTTCCTGAAGACTAAAGACGAGGCTTTTAGTAAGTTCAAGGAATGGCATGTAATGGTCGAGAAAGAATCGGGGAGGAAGGTGAAGAAGTTGAGATCAGACAGAGGTGGAGAGTTCACATCAAGTGAATTCGAAAGTTACTGCAAAAGTCACGGGATCAAGAGGCAGAAACCCCCGCCACATACATCACAGCAAAATGGAGTAGCAGAACGCAAGATGCGCGTCATCTGGGAAATGGGCAGGAGTATGATGAAAGGGAAAGATTTGCCAAAGACTTCCTGGGCTAAAGCATGTAACACAGTAGTTTACATTCTGAATCGTAGCTACACGAAACCAATGAATGGGATGACTCCACTGCAAGCCTTTTCTAGTAAGAAACCTTCAGCTGCACATTTCAGAGTTTTTGGATGTGACTGTTTTGTGCATGTCCCTGATGCTAACAGGACCAAATGGGAACCGAAGAGCCGAAAGTGTATTTTCTTGGGCTATAGTGAAGAGGCGAAGGGTTACCATCTCTATAACCCTGTTACCAAGAAGGTAATTGTAAGTCGCGATGTGGTCTTCTCAGAACAGCCGCATCAATTGGAGGAGGATGCTTCCTTCCCAAACAACCAGGACCAGGATATCCATCCAGTACCACCACCAACAGCAGACCGAACTCCCCCAACCGTGCTTGGGAGGATTCAAGATAAAGAAGAGGAAGAAGAGCCTGCAGAACCACAACAACAACGGCCATTCCCGTGGGTAAAGAAGCTTTTGGATGGCAGAGAACCTCCAGCCATTGAGGAGGAACCATCCGAACACCGCCGGTCCAAGAGATTAGAGGAGCAAAGAAGGGCGCAGGAACACTTGGTCAAGTACGCTTTGATGACAGAGGTGATCCATGTTGAAAAACCCAAGTGTCTTGAAGAGGCACAGGGTGATGATAGGTGGATGGAGGCTATGCAGTCGGAGTATGGCTCCATAATGAAGAACAACACTTGGGACCTTATGGATCGACCACCAAAACGCAAGGTAATCGGCACCAAGTGGGTGTACAAGACCAAGTACAAGTCCGACGGCACGTTGGATAAGTACAAGGCTCGGCTCATGGCAAAAGGATTCGCACAGGTACATGGTTTTGATTATCAGGATACTTTTGCTCCCATAGCTCGACTAACCACAATTCGCAGTGTTTTGGCTTTAGCAGCCCAGGGAAGTTGGCCCGTGTTTCAGATGGATCTAAAATCTACCTCTCTGAATGGAGATCTCAAGGAGGAGGTATACGTGGAACAACCACCAGGTTTTGAGATCCCCGGTTCAGAAGGTAAAGTCTGTAAATTGAAGAAGGCACTTTACGGGCTGAAACAGGCCCCACGAGCATGGTACCAGTGAATTGATGCCTACTTTCTGCAAAACAGGTTCAGGAGGAGTCCATCTGATGCAAATTTATATATCTTCAGAGAAGGAGGCAAGTGTATGATCGTGGTCCTTTATGTGGACGACCTTGTCATAACAGGGAACCATGAAAAGAAGATCTCGCAGACAAAGCATTTGCTAGGAAGAGAGTTTGAAATGATAGACCTCGAACTGATGCATTTTTGTTTGGGGATTGAAGTTTGGCAAGAGCCAAAACAAATCTTCATTTCACAGCTAAAGTATGCAGGAGAGATACTGAAGGCATTTGGCATGGCTGAGTGCAGGACAGTTGGTACCCCTATGGAGGTTGACGTGAAGCTCTCAAATGAGGATTCATCACCACTGGTGAACGACGAAGTGAAGTACAGAAGGCTTGTGGGCAGCTTGATTTACTTGTGCAACATGCGGCCGGACATCAGTTTTGCGAATGGTGGACTAAGCAAGTTTTCCAATAAGCCCCGAGAGAACCATTGGAGGGCAAGGATGCGGGTGCTGAAATACATCAAAGGCACACTTGATTATGGCATCACCTATACCAAGGGCAACATCTTGACTGGATTCTATGACTCGGATTGGGCAGGAGACATGGACAGCAAGAGATCAGTGACAGGTTACTGTTTCTCGCTTAGATCTGGAGTTGTGTCATGGGTCAGCAAGAAGCAACCCACAGTTGCTCTTTCTTCTACCGAGGCTGAGTACAAATCAGCATGCTTTGCTTCTTGTGAGGCAGTGTGGTTAAGGAGGATTTAAGGGGACATGGGTGCAGTGCAGAACAAGCCTACGCAGTTATCATGTGACAATCATAGTTGCATGACGATTGCAAAGAACCCTGTGTTCCACGCTCGCACAAAACACATTGAGATTCAATATCACTTTGTACGCGAGCTCATCATGGATGGAGAGGTCGACTTGGTGTACTGTTTGACTACAAAGAATGCTGCGGACATCTTCACAAAGGCTCTTGGAAGAGACTTGCTGGAGAGGCATCTTCATCGACTTGGCATTGGGCTGAAAAAGTAAGTTCACTTACGGGTGGACATTGAGGGGGGGTGTTAGATATCAATGCTCCACTCTCGTGTAACTACACGGGAACCAACTAACTCTACTTGTAAGCCCCCCATATGAGGAGAAGGCATTTGAGTAGCTTGGTTATCTGGTAGGTCGTGGTTTGGACACCAGATGGGGGCCATGTGTGGCGTGATGGTTGGACGGCTTCAGATAGAGTTGGCACACCACCAACTAGGCTACATGCAAGTGCGGGAAGGCATCCAATGACTGACCGCACTGAGGGTAGATGGAGCATTTCTCGGGGCAGCCCACTCTCGGGTTACGGGGCTCGTTTGGAGCCCCAGATAATCCCGGATGGCTCTGGGCCGAATGGGATCCGTAGGTCAGTTGCTCCATTTTGCACACCAATTCTATCGTGTGGTCGGTGGCCTATTTCGGGACTGAGACCGTTTTGGGCAGACTGGGTCGGTCACCCAATTGGCTCTAACCGACTACTTGTGGTGGCTATATAAGAGCAAGCTCGTGAAGCCCATTTCATCATTGGCTACAACAACCCTAATTCCTTAGCATCCAGCCTCCGTCTTCAACTGTTTCCAGCTCGCCATCGAAGCTTCTTTCACAGGAGCGCACGCCTGGGAGGCAGCGACATCTATTGTATCAGTTCTAAAGTAATCAAAATTTTGATTCTCCATACTATCTGCTTTTCTCTCTTGCGTACGAGATCCTGTTATCTATTGAGCACAGACGTTGTATTGTTTTCTTACAGAAATTACCACCCATTTTGACTTTAGATAAACATGATTATGAGGCCATGGGGTATGTGGCTTGAAACATGCACCAAGGTTATTTTGGGAAATGAAAGATGCATAGGAGAAGTCAACTCATTCCAAAATTAACACAATGCATTTTTGTAATTTAATGTGTTCCTTTGGGAAATCAAAGATGCATGGTAGGAGTCAACTAATTCAAAAGACTAACACAGCTGCATTTTTGTGCGACTTGTTCTTTAAAATTTTATAAATATCCAAAATTTCTTATTTTGATATTTTCATACCATACGCATACAATCTTGTATATTGCCTCAAGATCTTCAAGAAAACGTAATACAACAATACTAATTTTTAAGACTTTTGGCCATGGGTTTATAGATTGTATAAGGAAATTTAGGAAATCTAAATATCATGCCATCCCACAATCCAAATGTATAAGGAAATTTAGGAAATCCAAATATCATGCCATCCCACAATTGATTTATTGTCATTTTAAAAAGCTATCTGAAAACCAAAAATCCATGCCAAGGTGATCAAGCATAGTTTGACATAAGTTGTGTAATCATTTTGTGAATATAGAAAGAGAGCCTTAATGGACTCGGGCGTTACCTTAATATGGTTTTACCTCATGGTTTGTTGATAGTTTATTTGCAATGGGAAAATATGTGGGGGCAATAGATTGAGACGCTAATAAGGGTCGAGAGAAGAATGCTATATTAGTTGGGTGAGAGAGAGAGAGAGAGAGAGAGAGAGAGAGAGAGAGAGAGAGAGAGAGAGAGAGAGAGAGAGAGAGAGAGAGAGAGAGAGAGAGAGAGAGAGAGAGAGAGAGAGAGAGAGAGAGAGATTAACGTCTTCAAGAGGCCTCGCGGGCCTAATAGACAAAGTGTGAATCCAAGAAGTATCTCATACAAGCCACTGGGGGCTGAAGCAAAGGGTTCACTAAGACCCTTGTTGAGAACTGAAAGCTATAAAACTGAAAGCAAAAGCTAAAATGCTAACATGCTTAGCTAGTGAACAAAATATTAGAGTAGCAAAGTAGCAGGAGCATGTCAGGGCTAGCAGTCCTAGTATGTGCTCAGGTTCCATATATCCAGGTAACCTGGTGGCACTCTGATGAGATGTGAGGAGCTGTCATATCTGTGTTTGTCGAGTTGTCTCACGACATGGGGGAGGGCATGGTCTCCTCAATCTCTGGATCTATGTTAAGGGTGATGCCTCATCTTCATCTAGCCACATCGTGGTGGGCACTCTTACTGCTGATCCATGATGATCTCATCTCATCAAGCTCCTTTCCCTCGCCTACGCTGGCAGCTGACTCATATGCATAAAATTCTATGACAAAAGTCTGTGATTTGTCGATCGTGACATGTGGCATCATCCCATGCTGCTCTCTGGCATGTCACATCAGTGTGTGTCTCTGTCGGTGCATCTCAAGTAGGTAGAGCCCAACACAGACCTGATCGTGAAAATGTATCAACTGTGTGAGTGGGCCAAATCCTTGTCCCTCCTGAAGGAAGTAATGATATCGTCCTCGGATCTCATAGTAGAGTGGGCAAACACATAGAAAATGTTCCTATGTCTCGATCTCCCCCATCTAGCATTGTGTGCAAGTCCTCTGCTCTCTAGGTATGCCTGCAGTTCTCCTTGCCTCAATCCGGAGTGATGTGATGAGACTTGTATCCTCAGTGCATGTGAAACTCTCCTGTCCTCAAGATATTAAGGTCTGATGAACAAGACCGTGCCTGGAGATCCTCAGGAAGTGATCATGGTAGAACTAGATCTTGGTGGAGAGCTCCTCTCCCCCCCAAGCCCTAGATGTATGGAGCTGGAGGAGGTCCAATTGTATGATACGGTTGATCTCATCTCGGGTGGTGCGTCTAGGCTATACTGAAAGGGAGGAAGTCTGTCCATCTGAATGTCGTGACTACCAAACCATGTGGATATCCATGCATACCATGCTGTCTGCTAGTTGCCTTGAGGACTCTAATGCTAGTCTCGGTAGTCTCCATTAGGGTAAGGACCAAACTCTATGGAGAAACATCACCGTCTGGAAGATGGCATCAACCTGGAGGGGGGTCATGGGGTGAACTCTGCCTGTATAATCTGAAGATGTGGACTGAGGGTTTACTTCGAATCATCTTGGATCCCATGGTCACCTGTAATCTCTCAAATTTCTTCCATTCTGTCATTGAAATGTCACTCCCCCAAAAAGGTGCTGCATACATGGCAGTCGGTCTCACTAGTGTGTCAAAGAGCCAACCCTTCATTAGGGGGTCTTGGAAATGTGCATGGAAGCATCATCTCTCTAGTTGGGCCATAGCACCCTGTCCTCGTGTGAGTTGTGCCGTACCTATACAATACCACATCTAAACCCTCTTCAAGAGGAAAATACTACAGTGGAAACAAAGATAATCTAATTTAGTAATGAAAATAAATAATATAATATATTTTTTTCTAAAATAATTAAAGTGTTTAAGATCTAAACCCTAACCCTAAACTCTAAAGACTAAAATAATATATTTAGATAATATATAGTTATTTAAAAAGAATTTAAATTAATATGTGAATATAATATTTATTACACTTAATTAAAATATATTGATATATTGATATATTATAATATATTAAGATCCAAAATATATATTATAAAATTAAAAAACTTTCATATAAATTAAAATTTAAATATATTTATTTAGTATTAAATATGGATATTTATTTTTGAATATATTAAGATCTCAAGATATTAGCATATATCAACATTTAAAACATCCATTTGGAACTCTGTCACTTTGCAACTGTACATGTTGACCCACAATCTCACACGCGGGGACACACATACAAAAAAAGAGAGAGAGAGAGAGAGAGAGAGAGGAAAAATAAGGAGAGGGGATTATATAACCTATTATGTCCTATTACATATATTATGTAGATATAATATATGTATTTTATATATATATATATATATATGTATTTAAAAATAATACATATATACATATTATATATATATATATATATATTATACATATTTAAAAATTATATATATATATGTGTGTATGTGTGTGTGTGTGTTTGTGTGTGCACGTGTCCGTGTGCATGTGTGTATGTGTGCACACGCGCGCACGCACGTGTGTGTGTGTGAGGGGAGTTAGTAAATGTGGCGTGACACACTATGAGAGAGAGAGAGAGAGAGAGAGAGAGACAGAGAGAGAGAGAGAGACCCAGTGGACATGTCTCTAATTCATCGTAGACAGGTCCTAGTACTCATCTTTCTTCCCATGAATCATGCAAGGGTGTATTTCTAACCTATGTATGTATCTTTGATGGACTCCAAGATGATGCTTTGCACAAGGCTAACTTTAATAAGATTAAGGCTTGTGAAAAGGATCAGACACCTGGTCCAGGTGTCTGATATTCTAGGACAATATGCATGTCCAATTTTGTAAATGATATTCCAAGAATATCATTTATAGAATTGGACATGAATCTTTCCTTGCTGACTTACCTGAAATCATGCATCATGCATGAGTATTAAAAGCATAAAACATGCTTCTTGTGTTTTGGATGGGCATGATACTTTGCATAGGCCTTAATGTAAGTCCTTTCAAAGTATCATACCCTTGGAACACCACTTACATGGTTAGACACACATATTTTCTTTTTTTCTTATTGAAATCCTAAACCCTAAACCCTAATTTGATGGTACAAAATAAAGAAAAAAATCCAAATGTACAAGTATTTTTTAAAAAACCCTATCTTTTTAAATTAAGTAGAGATAAAAAACAAAATGTGAAGAATTCTTGTAGAAAACCCTCATTTTCAGCTATCAAATAGGAAAAAAAAATCTAAATGTGAAATTATATTTTTTGCGAAAAAAATGTTAAAAAAGTTCAAAATCTTGTAACACTTTTTGAAAAAACCTCATCTTTCTAATAAGTTGGGAAAAAATAAAAATATCTAGAAAACCCTAATTTTTTGCTATCAAAACGATTTTTTTTTCAAATTTAGAAATATTTAGATGGTGTGGCTTAAGCCACACCTTCAAAGAAAGCCTTCTTTAAAACAACATATGGCGTCTGCCATATGTTATATTGCTTTCAATTTAAAATGTAAAGATTTTGATTTCTTTTCTTAGAATTAGAACTATTTAAATGAAAGTGTGGCTTGAGCCACACCTTCAAAGGAAGCATCCTTGATTAATCAAATGAGAGTAATATATCTAATTATATTATATTATCTACTTAACTAATCTAATTAATCAATTACTCTGATATCTACTTAATGAATCTAATTATCAATCTCTTAGATTAATGTTATTAATTAATTAATTAATTACTATTTTTAGTCTATTTAATTAAACAAATTAAATTAAATAAAAATAAATTTATTAAATTAACCAAATTAAACAAATCAAGCTAAACCAAACTAATTCATCTAATTAGATTAAATTTAGGTAATTATATTTTAATTAAATAAGTTGACTTAATAAATTAAACTAAAGAAATTAATTGAAATAATTCAATGAATTAAACTAAGAAAATAAAAATAAATAAATAAATAATTAGATTAGTTTAATTAATGTAATCAAAAGATTAACCTAAGCATAGTATAATTAGTCCAATAAACTAATTAATTCAATTAACTAATTAGTCCAACCTAATTAAATTAAATTTACATAATTCATTTTAAATTAAATATATTTATTTAGCAAGATTAATCAAAATAATTTGTCTAATTGAAGTGATTAACTAATCGAAATAATTCATATGATTAATCTAACTAATCTATGAATCACATAAGCATAGTAGTTATGTTTTAATTAAATAAAAATTTATTTAATTTAATACATTTAACCAATTAAGTAAATTAATATAATTATCTTAAATTTATTAAATTTAATTAATCATTTTGCTAAATGATGTACATGTTCAAAAAAAGAGGAGATATGGCGTACACCATATTTGAATTAATCATTTTACTAAATTTTGTATTCTTTTCCTAATTGAGCTACATGTTCAAAACAAAGAGATATGGTGTATGCCATATGTTTCACATTGTCTTCATTTTGATTTTAGACTTTTTTCAAGAATCTCACTAGAAGTTGGAAGCCTTCCCACCACTGGTTGGTACTTGAGAAATGACTTGTGAAGACTGACACTCTCTCTTTATATATTCCTAACCCTTTCAAAAAAAGTCTTCCCGCATGTTTTTCCCTCTCTTTACACTAAAATTTTAAATTATTTCCTTTTAAAATGGCAAGAAAAGGTAAGGAAGTAGAAGTCCCCATGGTGAGTAAGCATGATTAAGGTTGGATACTCAAGTGCTCATATTACAAACAAATCATGTTTGAATTACGCTTAGCCATTGTCACCTTATCCCCTTCCAGTAATCTTCAATGTAATCTTCAAAACCAAGTGTCCCCATTAACGGTCTTCCTCTTCTCCATTAAACTATAGCATTTGAACTTCAAGAGTTTCTATAAAGGATGCTATAGTTCAATGCAATTTTCAATGTAATCGTCTCCATTAACGGTCTTCCTCTTCTCTCTCTCACATTTATCGGAAGCTTCGCCTGTTATAAAGCTAATAAACTTGGAAACACACTAGACTTGCACTATTTCCTTGGCCTCCTTGGAAATTTTTGCGTTGGTAGCGAGCACCCTTTTCATTATGCTGCTCACAATGGCGGTTTGCCCTTTGCTCCTCCCTCTCCTTCCTTGACCTCAGTTGTAATCCCCTCTCTAGCCCCATCCCTCCCTCCCTTGGCTCCCTCCTCCACCTCCGAGTGCTTCAGCTCGACCATATCAACAACCTCACTGGTACCATCCCTCTGCTCGTCGAATAATTCAAGGGTGACATTGTAAACCGGGGATTGCTCATCGAATAGTTTCTTGCATAAGCTCATTGTAAACCAGGGACTGCTGCTCGTCGAAGGAAAGGGTTTTTGCTCATAGTTTAGTCTATATCGATTGAAGGGTGACATTGTATAGCATCCCAGTTCGGCCTAATTGTTCTAGATTTGTGATCTAATCTGCTGCTTGTTCAACTTCCAAATTAAAGCACTAAAGAATCAGCTGCTTGTTCAACTTCCAAATTGAAGTTGCATCCAAATCGATCTTCTTGCAGCAATTTTCCCGGCAAGAATCATTTCAAGTTCCCCTCATCCCCCCTACGAATTGCCACAGGCCCCTTTCAAGCTGCTTATCGAAGCTATTTTTCTCTTAGGAGCTCATTATCGTAGCGATTTGGCCCCTATTCATACCTTGAACCAGCAATCGCATAAGAGATCGTCAGAGTTTCTGTTTGAGTCACCTCTCGGCTTCATTGCTTGCTCCTGGCCTCCCTCTGCGAACTCTGGGATTTTGAGTGGTGGAGGAGGAGGAGAAGGTGGTGGCGGAAGAGAAGGGTGGCTGGACGGAGTCGACCACTAGTTGGGAGGAGAAGGGTGGCTGGGTGGTGGCGAAGGAGAAGGGTGGCTAGGCGGAGTCAGAGGAGGAGAAGGGTGGCAGAGGAGAAGGGTGGTTGCGCTATCGAATCGGGCGGAGGTTTGGCTGCAGGGGGTCGGGAAGAACGAGCGGGCATTGGAGGATGTGGTGGCGGTGTTGACAATTTTAGCGGTGGAGGAATTGGGTGATGCAGATGCAGCAGTGGAGCTAAGGCTATGGAGGTTCTTGAGAGGATGGTGGCCAGCCAGATAGGGATTCCCAACATGTGGCGCATGCCACATGTTGGCCCTTAGTTAGAAGCCTAGGTTAGTAGGTTAGGTTAGGTTGGACCCCTAGGTTAAATTAGGGCCCTAGGTTAGATTAGGTTAGGTTAGATTCCAAGATTAGGTTAAGTTAGATCCCTAGGTTAGGTTAGGTTAGACTCCTAGGCTAGATTAGGCCCCTAGGTTAGCTTAGGCCCCTACATTACGTTAGGTTAGACCCCCTAGGTTAGGTTAGGTTTGGTTAGATCCCTAAGTTGGATTAGGCCCCTAGGTTAGGGTAGGCCCCTAGGTTAGACTAGGCTACAACCCTAGGTTAGGCCCTAGCTTAATTAATTTGGTAATTAGATTAAACTAATTAATTAATTAATTAATTACATTAACTAGTAAATAGTTAGGTTAATTAGGTTAATTAAGTAGATTAATTAGTTAGAATAACGTAGATTAATTAAGCTAAAATAATGTAACTATGTACATTAATTAATTAGAATAATGTAGATTAATTAAATTAATTAATTAGGTTAATGAGATAGTTTAATTATTTAACATAATGTAGATTAATTAGAATGAGCTACATTAATTAAATTAAAATAATATGCATTAATTAAAATAATGTATGTTAATTAGGACGATGTAGATTAATTAATCAGAATAATATTGATAATAAATGAATTAGTACTTAGTAGGTTAATTAGTAAATAATTAGGTTACATAAGTTATTATTATAATTAATTAAATTAATTAATCAAGGTTCATTATGTAGATTAATTATTTAGCATAATGGAGATTAATTAGAATAAGCTAAATTAATTAAATTAAAATAATAAACATTAATTAATTTTATTTTTTTTGGGTGAACATGCCGGCTTGTATTAATAGGAGGGATAGTCAGTCCCAAAAATACAACCAAAAACAAAAATGGGCCATCTCAAGGGGCAAGCGCCCATGGCCTACCTCGCATAAGCAGTAAGAACCTACCCTAAAGCCTGAGCCATATCTCCATGAGCATGTCTCATACTAGGGAGTCCTTCTTGGCCATCAGCCCCCCCAGATCCCATAGGTTCTCCTTGCATTCACTAATCAGCAAAAAGGAAACCTAAGTGCCCACAGCTTCGACTCTCGAAAGATCAAACGATTTCTCACTGACCAGATAGCCATGAGCAAGGAAGCTCACAACAAATGCCAATAGTTGACCAGAGTTGCTGGGAGACCACAACTGTTTCCCCCAACAATGCCAGGCGCCATTTCACTCCCAACACAAAACCAGCCATTAAGCCTGACAAGCAGATCGCCCTCCCTAATCTCATCCATAGCTCGCAGACCAAAGGGCAATCCCAAAACAAGTGTCGAATACTTTCCTGTGCCAATCCACAAAGAGGGCAGTGCGGGCTCATCTACAACCATTTCGCCAATCTCCTTCTAACTGGCAGCCAACCATGCAACAGCTTCCACAGAAAAAATTTAAACTTTCCTGGAAGCAAAGATTTCCAGACCTCCTCCAACCACGCTCTCCACTAGGCATGAGATCTGCACAACTTCCAGGCTAAGTTGAAGTCATGGGATTCCATCTACCTAAGCAAAAGCTCTCTATAACATACCTTGGCTGAGATCTTGGGCAGAACTATCCTACCGACTCTCCACTAGTTTTCCCTCCAGAGATGGGAAGGACAAGAATTTGATGGCTAGGACTATGGAAGAACCGCAACCACACTCGAAAGGAACCAGGCTTCCCTTGGCAAAAGACGAAACTCCTACACCACAGTATTTAAAGGCTTCCAAAAAGCTTGCCTTAAGTCCCAAAGGTTGATCCAACACCTCACTCCCTTCTTATACAAGGCCTTGGCACTCCGAATATCAACTAAGGCCAGAGGCTTCCCTTCCACTGCAGTAGCTAACCCCACCAGATGTTCTCATACAGCAGGCTGGAGTCCCCTCTCAAGCCATCTCTTCCCTTCCAGTTTAAGATAGGCATGCAAGACTTCCAGGCCCCCACTAAACCGGCCAATAACTCTGAGCCTCTAATTTTTAATGGAAACCCAGACAATATCTTATCAAACCATGACAGATTCTGTTAGGAGCTCCTTCTAGTACCACCCGCTTTCTCCACAAAATCTCAGAGAATCTTAGACCATGGGGCTATGCTTTTTAGGAACTTAGGAAGCTATTTGAATAGCAATGATAAGTTCCTCAGGGAGATATCTAGAAGTGCTAGGCCACCCAGACTCTTAGGGGATTTAAGGGCATTCCACGGAATATAATGAAGCCTTCTAACCTCTGCCTCCTCCACCCATAGAAAAGCTCTTAGCATCTTTTCAATTTTCAGCCAGTGAGAAGGCCTAAATCTCCACACTAAAGCCACATACACTGTTGAAGCTGCCAACACATGTTTCACCACTAAGGATTTGGCATTCTAGCCCAACTATATGCCACTCCACAATTGAAGTTTCTGCTTGATCCTTTCTTTGACCCAATCAAACTGTTGGTAGAGGGAAATCCCAATGCCCAACGGGGCCCCTAGATATCTCATGATTTGACCTATACAAATCCATTTAACTGATAGCAAAGCAGCCCACTCTGGTCTAGCATCTAGTGACACTCGCAAGGCATAAGACTTGTTAAGATTGCAGACCGCAAATAGAAGCATTGGAGGACTTGAAGTAACCAGTGAACACTCTGTTTAGACTCCTCCACAATGGCCAGTAGGTCATCCACAAATATCTATAAACAGAACTATTTTCTAGATGGCAGACTGACACCCTTCAACCTCCCCAGGTCAATAGCCTGCTTGATGGAGTGAATGAGTGGCACCGTACATAAGGCAAAAAGCAAGGGAGCTAGTGGCAGGCAGCCTTGCCTAATTGACCTACAAAGTTCAAATCTGTCCACGACACCACCATTTACACACAAGATGACTGAGGCATTGCCAAAAAGGGTACATACTTTTCTGACCAAATCGGCCCCAAACTCAAAGCGCTCCAGCACCACCTGAATAAAGTCCCATGAGATTCGATCATATGCCTTGTCGAGGTCTACACCCTAGGCTAGGCATTTTTGACCTGATGCCAAGGCATAATCAAGTGTTGATGAGACATTCAAGATGTTTTCTAATATGTCCCGCCCTTTGATAAAACCATTATGTTCTCTGTCTACCAGTTGCATACACACAGTCTACATTCTGAGAGCTAAGACCTTGGCAATTAGCTTGTAAGAAACATTGAGCATAGTGATAGGATGCCAATCACCAACTCTTAACCTATCCGCACGCTTGGGGAATAGCTTCATCAACCCAGCATTCAGGTCCTTAGAGAGGGTGCCTCGATCCATAGAAGCATTAGCCATCTCAACACAATCTACTTTCAGCATCTCCCAAAATTGGCTAAAAAACTCTACCGAGAGACCATCAAGGCCAGGAGACTTCTCTCTCTTCATCAAACCAAGAGCAACCTCAAATTCCTGTACCATTACTAACCTTGAGCTCTGCTCATCCGAAACCCCAACACTGATAGGAGCCAAAATCTGATCTACATTTTCTTTCCATTTATTGTCAGTCGGTAGGTGAGAGCCAACAATCACAGACAACTCTTTCTTAAACACTTTAGCTATTTGCTAGAACCCATTCACTACACACCCATTCTCATCTTGGACTCGATCAATCGATTCCCTTACCTATTTCCTTTTCACCGCCTGGAAAACAATTTAGAGGGGCAGTCCCCTACATTCAGCCAAACTTAACGAGTATTTATTCTAGCTCTCTCTATCTTAGCTCTAGTTTCTTGATAGCCAGTTCACATTCTAGCTCCAGTTCCTTGATAGCCAGTTCACATTCAACCATCAAGGTAGCAAGGTAGCGGTCTTTGGGGTGCACAGGTATTGCCTGCATAAGGCATTGACAAACTCTTGCAGTTCCTACATCACCTTTCTGGTTTTTGATTTCTCCCTTTTCAGCTCCTCCATCATTTGGTCTTTTTCAATGTTCAATGCATTCTGCATGTTGTAGAGCCATTTGTAAAGACCCTCCTTTTTGGCTCTCTAGTCTTCAAGCTCCTTTCACATCATTTCTAGCTCCTTGTACGCCATGTCCTCACTTCTTCAGAGCCTATATTGGAGCTCCTTCACGTGCTTCTTTGCTTCTTCTATTCTATGCCTTTGCATGTTGACCATTTTTGTAGCGGCCTTAGCTTGCTCTTGTGCCTCCTCTACCTTGGCTTCCGCACCTTCCCTAAGACTTCTCTCAAGTTGCGCTGCCTTTGCTGCATCAGTGGCTTTCTCTTGTAGAAAAGTCACCTTCTGAGACATCTCCTTATCGTATTGTTCAAAAATCCCTTTGAGGGTGGATGCCATCAAGTGCATTGCAACTCTAGTGGATTGAGATGACAATTGGGATTTTCCATCCATGCAATTCTTCAAGTTGGTTAACATGCTCTTGGAGATCGCCTTGAGAAAGATACATCACATCATTTCAGTTGCTCTACTGCTGCTTGAACCTGCCAGAACTTCACTGTTCCTATCATATCAGGAAAGAAGTAAATGGTCTTCAGCACATCTTGGAGGTCTGTTGGCAAGCTAGAAATCTTGACTCCACCATCTTTACTAATTTGAGCATTGGGGTATACATCTAGAATATCCTGTCTCTTCCATTGCTTCTTGAAAAAGTGTGCTTGCAAACTGCCTCTAGAAATTCCTAGAGCATTTTATATCACGCTTTCATTGATGGTAATCTTCTAACCCAGGCAGACTAGTTGCACCGTTGACCTCCTTTACCAACCTAGTGAAGTTTTGGAGAGCATCCAAATTGGGCTTTTGAAGAGCAAGAGAGGAGCTCCGATATGTCACAATTTCAAGATCAGGGGAGTAGAGGCTCTCGCACTATGCTACAGAGGGGGAGGAAAGATTGCGTGAGGAGCTCCATGACTATGCAGGGTCCATTATGAGAGGGGATAGAAGTTGCAAGAAGAGTGCAAGGGAGATAGAAATGGTTGAGAGGGATATAAGATGAAACAATGAAGAAAATGGAATAGTGGAAGCTGTTGAGAGTTGTGGTGCCATGAGCACATAGATTAAAGGACTAAGGTATGGTATAGGAAAGAATTAAAGTAGCCACCCTAGGATGGGGACTATATGATGTGGAGATGTGGATTGAGGATATCCACAAGGAGAGATGTGGATGAGAGGATCCCACATGGTTTGACTATTCTAAAGGCTCTCTCTATATAAGAAGCCTATCATGTATTGTTGAACACACATTGCAAGAGATATAGATTTGCTATCTCCCTCTCATGTCTTATTTAGTGTACTTTGAGCCTCCATAGGTCTTATGCTGATCTAGTTACACTAGGTTTAGCACGATCTTACAATCTTTGACATGGTATCAAAGCAGGTTTAGCTAAGCCTAGATTAGTTTTAGGGTGACTAAGAGTCCATTGTGAGCATTCTTCTCGAGAGATTCATAAGAGTTCTCATCATTTCCGTTCTTGTGAGAAAGAGATATTAGAGTCCATTGTATCCTTAAGGAGAGAGAGAGACAAGTCTATCCTATCCTAGTTTGAGAGAGAAAGGTTACTCTTCAAGTCTTTACACCTCCTTCTCCAAACAGACGAATGCAAAATCTCACTACGAGCCTCCCACAGCTTGTCACAACCATCGAGCATACATACGCTCCAAGGTAGCTCCGGCACCACGCCCACGCCTCCGACGTCGATGCAGAGAAGAAGAGATTTTATTCTTCTCCAACCTTAAGACACGTGGAAAGATAGGAACTAACCATGGTTAACTGACTTGGACCTTGGTTAAGTATGGACTTGGGTTAAGTTGCTGGCTAGAGTAAAGTTACTATGGTTAGGTTATTGGAGTTAGGTTAAGTTCCTACCACATGGCATAAGGCCCCTTGCCAAGCACAGTTCTGCAAGCAACATATGAATGCCTATGCCACATCATCAAAGGCCCTCTTCTTCACAGAACCTTCAACAAGCCATAACTTGCAATCCAGGAAGAATTTGGACATGCTCGAAAAAGGAAAAGTGATCGTCTTTTCGAGCTCTACGCGCTTGTTAGATCAGAATCATTGTATGCAATTAGACACTGCCAATATTGAAAAAAATCAATCGGTAAGACCTTTGCAACAAATGACAAATCAAAGCATGAATGCACACATCATTGTCATAAGCATGCCAAAAGCACAAGTGCATGAGATGACCATAGCATGAAGCATGGCATCCACACATAAAGCATCAAGGCACATGGAAGAACAAAGCATCATGCATGAAGCTACATCAAGTAAAGATGCGAACGCCATCGACATGAAGCATTAAAAACCAAAATCCTTGCCACCTTTAGCCCACACATTTGTAAATCAAGCCTGACCACCTGAGAGTAGCTATGAAAGCACCTAAGGGAGGTATTGACATGTAGAAGCCACACTTGACCACCTTAAGTAGCAATGCAAGCGCTAAGGGGAGGTGATGGAATGTAACTCACATCTGACCACCTTACAGTAGCCAAAGAATCATGGCACCAAGGGGAGGTGTTGAGAGTTGTGGTGCCATGAGCACATAGATTAAAGGACTAAGGTATGGTATAGGAAAGAATTAAAGTAGCCACCCTAGGATGTAAACTACATGATGTGGAGATGTGGATTGAGGATATCCACAAGGAGAGATGTGGATGAGAGGATCCCAGATGGTTTGACTATTCTAAAGGCTCTCTCTATAAAAGAAGCCTATCATGTATTGTTGAACACACATTGCAAGAGATATAGATTTGCTATCTCCCTCTCATGTCTTATTTAGTGTACTTTGAGCCTCCATAGGTCTTATGCTGATCTAGTTGCACTAGGTTTAGCACGATCTTACAATCTTTGACAGAAGCTTGAGTTTGCAGTCCGATTACAAGGGAGAAAGAAATGGTCAAGAGGGATAGAAGATGAAATAGTGAAGGAAATGGAATAGTGGAGGCTTGAGTTTGTAGTCCGATTACAAGGGAGAACGAAATGGTTGAGAGTGATAGAAGATGAAATAGTTAAGGGAATGGAATAGCAATTTGTAGCCCAACTACAATATCAAGGTGAGAGCCATCACGGTGGTTGTAGCCCGACTACACTATCCAAGTGAGAGCCACTGCAGTGGTTGGCCTGAATTTTGATTAATTCAAGGCGGTAGTATTAACTTGCATGGTGATGAGTGATTAGAGGTGGTGGTGGCATCTAAGATTCCCAGCCATGTCTGTGGTGGCGGCTAACACCCACTGGGCTAGCAGTTAATTACCAACCACCACAGGGGCCCCTTCAATTACTCACCTTCTAGTTACCACCATCGGGCTTGCATGCATGATGACTACAAGTGTAGTAAATGATGGAAAAATTGATGTAATGAATCATACCAAGGTCTATGGTTGTGAGTGATCATGTGAGTGAGTGTGTGAACACATGTGTGTGTGTAGGTGTGCTTGAGTTAGGTGTGACTGATGATGTGTCAGTTATTAGTAGGTGTGAATGAGTGAATCTAGGAGTATGGTGTGTGATTGAGAGATTCAGGGAGATGATTATGGATCTAGATGCTCACCATTGAGCTCACATATGATGTAATCTATGGATGTACCCAGTGTCTATATAATGACACTCTCTCAATGAATAAACAAGCTTCATCGTTCATCTTGTTGCCTCTATCTTGTCACCATGCTACTCTAACAGTAAATTACCAGTCATCACCAGGCTTGCATGCTCAGGAGAGTACTAGAGTGCATGGTGATGGTGGCTCTCATCAGCCACCTCTATCGAGGCTATGATTCCACCAAGCTGGCAGTTAAAATTACCAACCACACCACCGGGCTTAAGCATGCATGATCGCTACTATGAGTGCAGTAAAAATTACTAGTCACCAGGCTTGCATGCTCAGTAGAGTACTAGAGTGCATGGTAATGAGTGATTATAGCCATGTCTATCCTGGCTACGATACCACCAGGCTGGCAGATAAAATTACCAGCCACTACTCACCCACCACCGGGCTTAAGCATGCATGATCACTACGAGTGTAGTAAAAATTACCAATCATTACCGAGCTCGCATGCTTGGTAGAGAACTAGAGTGCATAGTAATGAGTGATTAGAGCTTCATGATTTACCTTTTTGGGAATTACTGCCCGGTGGCGGTGGCTCTCATCAGCCACGTTTGTTGTGGCTAAGATTCCACCAAGCTTATAGCAGTTAATTACCAGCAGCCACCAGAGTGGCCTACTCACCCACCACATGGCATTTGCTTCATGATTACTGGCCCATCTGGGGTGGCACCTAAGATGGAACCCCGGCGGGCTCCAACCACCAGGGTGGCTCAAACTTTATAATATTTAAGATCTGTGGCATTTGGCTTTTTACTATGTTGCTCTCATTTGCCCCTGCTTTGCTACTTTGCTCCACCCCCATCCTCTAGCTCTTTTTTTCCCTTGCTATACCTTGCTCCATGCTCCCTCCTCCAACTCTCATCACTCATCTGCTCCCCTGCTCATCTGCTAGTAGCTCATCCACTCATCTTCACCATGCGTATGACCACCCCCCCTCAATGCTCTATGATCCCAATGTTATCTGTCTTCTCATATAAGGTGATTACATTGCACTCATCTGGAGTAGAAATGCTAGCACTAGTGGAGACCCTTAGTTCCCACAATCGATTCCCCCCACATTTGCATTTCACCACCTTAGATGACATGCTCACAGAGGGCCTCTTTATGGCTGTGCTATATGAGTTTCTCCTAGATGTCGGCAAAGGCCTCAGTGTTTTTAAAGAAAAGTACTCTTGACTTGTTGGTAATCTGATTCCTGGCAATGTGCACAGTCTTCGGCCTCTCCATTGTATCCTCCTTTGGCTCCCTAAAAATGTTTAATGCAACAAGCTAGACTGGTGGAAAACTGAGTTTTGTACAAATTTCCTCTTGCTTAGACGAGGCTCTCAGCAATGGCTGGATGTAATCTTTTGGCCTCTAAGGCTCTCAATGATCTTTTGGCTCACTGGATGTAATGTTTCGGTCTCTAAGGCTCTTAGCAATTGCTTAGTTTTTATTACATTTATGTAATCTCTTTTTGTTCAATTTGAGGCTCTCAGTATGCACTGTTATTAACTTTTATATTTGAATGGTTATGATTGCTAGCTGTAATCTTTTGGCCTTTCAAGGTCTCAGCAATTGCCGAGTTTTTATAAATGTAAGATCCTTTGTTTAATTTTTTCTCAGTATAAATTGTTAATTTATATAACTTGTTATTGGATGTAGATGTACATTGTAATCTCTTTTGCTCAAATTTCACTCGATAAATGTACTTTTGCCCTCATTTATATGATGGAGAGGAGGTCTTATCGGAGAGCAACAAAGAAAGGGAGAACATTAAAAAATGGTGGGTGCTAACTCACCCAAATCAAGGCAAGCTCTTATTATGTATGTATGGTACAAAGGGGTATATACTAGGCCATTGGACTTTACCCCAACAACCTCCCACTTAAAGGCCAATGCACGTTTAAGGGAGAAGATGGGCATCCGACACCCATCAACACTCTGCAATGTGCAAACCGCTTTGAGGAAAGACTCTTTGTAAGAAGATCTGCAGGGTTCTCATTTGTGTGAACCTTGACAAGATGGATGCGCTTGTCCTCAATCACCTCTTTGATGAAGTGATACTTCACATCAATATGCTTTGTCTTCGCATGGAAGACAAGATTCCATGCCAATTGGATGGCACTTTGACTATCACAGTGCAAAACTGGAACCTCTCCTGCAATGCTCAAGTCTCCCACTAGATGTGTAAGCCATATAGCTTCCTTGCATGGCTTAGTGCTGCAACATACTTTGCCTCAATGGTAGACAAGGCTGTACATGGCTGCAAACGAGAGACCCATGAAACTGCACCTCCAATGAATGACATTGGCCTTTACCCCAACATTATATTTATTGCAACAAGGACTAAAATATCAGTAAAGGACTACAATTTCCTTGGTTTTTGACCAAAATAGCGCTAAAATAACTCTAACGACCCACCGTTGTGGTTGCAAGGAGATACATCTAGAAAAATACAATTAAACTTTCAGAAAATGCAATTAACGATATGGCCCTTGAGGGATCCCCTCTAGGGGCAAGGGCCATATCAACATGCATTATACAATATCCAGGATGCCACTGGACAAAAATGGCATGTCGATATGGCTCTTGCCCCTAGATGGGACCCCTCAAGGGCCATATCGTCAATTGCATTTTGCTCGGTTGAACAATGAAATACATTTTCCTTGGTACACAAATATATAACTCCAAGAACCAGCATGGTGGGTGTCATAGATCTCCTTCTATTTGCCAGTGTGTTGGAAATAGGTAAGGGAGCTATAACTACAAGAACTAGCACGATGGTCTCTCCAAAACAACCTTGAATTTTGGACGATGATAGGTTGTCAGCGCTGAGGTGATGCTCAAAATGATAGATTGCATCTCATTATTACACAAAAGACTAGCATGGTCATCTCTCCAAGCCAACCTATGATTTGCATGGGCTGTAGGAAAAGATGCGGGAAAAGGCTGCGTGATGACAAGTGGTCAGGCTAGAGACTGTGCTACAGTGGTGTTTAGAATGAGATTGTGTATAATTATTACACCAAGAACTAGCACGGTGATTTCTCCAAGCCAACCTTTAATTTTAATGATCTGCATGGGTGCGGTGCCCAGTGGTGGCAAAGGTGCGGCAAAAGGCTGCGCGATGATAAGTGGTCAGGTAGCTTAGGCTAGAGATTGCATTCCATGAAGCAATGCAGAGATGTCGTGTGTCAAGCTATGTGGTGTTCAGAATAAATAGATTGCATCTCATTATTATGCCAGTGCACCTTGATGACATCGAAAAAAATTTCGATGAGAGCATGGGTCTGTGTAAAATTCAAATATTTACCCAGAAGTGCATCGCGTTGTGACCCTAAAATGGCCCCAAAAATAGTTTCGTGATTGGCTACACCCAAGCAAATGTTGACCCCGTAGGCCTCAGGACAGTCGCCCTAGAGCCTAGGATCCCACGCTCCCAGGTGGAGCAGATGGTGTAGGTGATATCATGCCAGATGGTGACCAAGGTAGTCGAGGGTGGAACTAGATGCTCACCCATCACTAGACTACAGCGAGAAACCCAAATGCTCCACGCAGTAGTACTGGCTACTACCTCCCATACGTTGTCCTCCAGAGGAGAAGGAGGAACGAGGCTATCAAGTGTAGAGAAAATCACCCAAGGTCACATTGATGTTGAATAATGAATACGTAGTTGATCATGAGACTAGGAGATGCACATAGGAACATGCAAATTTTCTTGTTTAAGATGGTATATCAAGGTTTTCAAACAAATAGCCATGGCGTTTCATGTCTTCAACAAAAGCACAACATAGGGCACTTACAATAAGTGCATGCGAGACTATACAAATCAGAAGACTATTGTAAGAAATAGATTACTATGATGATGTAAACCCAATATTAGTATGCTATGATAATCAATGATCTCAATCCCTAGACTAAAATCCAATATATCACTCCATTGCAAAGCACATTGATGTTAGAGAGAACTTCATTAGAAAAAGACTGTTACGCGTGGTTACATCACATTGCCACATTGTGATACAAAAGAGAATAGTCTAGATATCTTTATCAAACCACAAGGAAAAACCTTTTAAAGAAACATCAACAAGCTCTTGGTATGTCATGATAAAATGTAATCTTTGTTCTTTTTAAGTTCCTTGAGTCATTATTTTAAGGAAAGGCCGACTTCATGATGTTGATCCTGAGGGAAGATGTTGACAATTCACCTAAACATCATGAGTTCATATTGTGCATAGCACTAACACAAAGTGTGCTAAAAGGTACAAGGGTACAAGGGTGCATACCAATAACACAAAGTGCAAAAGGCACAAGCGTTCAAAACCCTAAAGCTTTTCAACTAACATAGTATACAATTAGTCATTTGTGGTGCGCTCTCTAGTTGCTCCCTCTCTCCTCGCCTACATTCTTCTCTCTCCACCTTCATATTTGTTCAGTGTACACACACACACACATTGGGCAAGAAGTGTAAAAGGTAGAAGATCCACTAGTGGATAGAACTTCACTTTGTTTTAGAAAATAAAAAACCAATCACTTTGTCTTGGATCAATCACTTTGTCTTAGAAAATAAAAAACCAATCACTTTGTCTTGGATCAATCACTTTGTCTTAGAAAATAAAAAACCAACTCTCACCTTATCATGATTACAAGGAAAATACAAAGGAAAGTTGAATGTGAAGTATCTGGTTAGGAAAGTTTTTTATCAAAAACTGAAATGCGTTCAAAAGAACCTATAGTGTTTTCTTTTAATAATTCTACTAGCAAAGAAACTAGAAATTCAAGATGCCATAATGGAGCACATTGAAGTGTATTAAACCTTATGTTTTTAACAACACACTATTCAAAATTTTTGGACTTTCTCTCTTGGTTTGGACTTTTTTTTGGAGCATATCCTCTCCACTCAACTTCACTTACTGAGCTCAAAAATTGGGTTTTTTAGAGCACTAAATGGGTCACTTAATATACAAATATGGCCTTACTAAGCTAAAAAGTCAAGTGGTGACCTCTAATTTAAAAAAATATGGCTCAATGAAGCTATAATTCCCAAACTTGTGCATGGTGCCCCATCCAATAACTATAATAATAATAATAGTAGTCTCCTAACTCTAGTTTAATTTTAACACTATGCTGATAAAGTGAAAATATGATACCATATGAAAAGAGTTTGTTGAATTCAACATATAAGTGGTGTATAGATACACCATTTTTTTGAAAAAAAAAGAGTTTGTTGAATTCAATATAGAAGTGGTGTATAGATACACCCTTTTTTTGAAAAACAAAGCATACAATACATTATCTTATTGGTGGTGTATAGATACACCATTTGTATGGAAAAAAGCAAACAAAACATTATCTTATGCATTTGAATCTCATTCAGAGTCATCAGATTCATGTAATGTATTTGTGCTTGATGGGTCAAGTCTTGCCAAATGATGTTTAATATGGACACGACTTGGATCAGGGATTGTGATACATTTTTCAACATTGTATCCATGCTTCTTTTTAAAACTTCGTGTCCTCGATTTCTAGCAATGAATAATGCTACTGACTTCCACCTCTGTTAATCCCTCATTATTTGGAACCCATTCACATTTCTTTTGCAAGCATCCCTCATAGAATTGTTTTATTGTATATCTTCTTGGGAGATTTTTCAATGGCTTTGGTTCATACCATAAAGCTGTGAATGTTATAGGAGTTCCCTTGTCATCCCTTTTTATCTTAACAACCTTTGCAACCCAAATTGGGCCACCTTGCTCATCTAACTCTGAACCTAGATCAGATGCCCAAACTGCAACAAATAGACCCTCTTTTATCTCATTAGAATGGTATTAACTCTAGTAAGGGTCTGTCTCCCTTCTTGCCACACTATTTTCGTGGTAAAAGGCATTCCTCTACTTCCTCCATATCTACTAACATATTTATATCCAAAGGAAAACTTGGTGACCTAGCTTCTTCCGGCCAAAAGGATTCACAGTATTCAATGCTCATTAAGTTTTCTTGTCTTTCTAAAGATTGGATAAGTGCTTCAGTTGATTTAATTGTCTCCAGTGGGACATCTAGATGTGAAGTACTATCCATTGCATTTTAAATGACACCTACACTAGTCAACTTAATTATCTCCACTATATAGAGAAAACCTTGAGCATAGCCCTTAAAGTTGCCAATTGCTAAAACTTCTCCAGAGCAAGATAACATCTATACTTTTTCCCCCTCAAAATATGTTTTCTTGATATCTTGAAAGTATGTCTTTGGAACAATTTCGTCTTGGTCTCAGAGTGTTTTATTGCTTGCATATCAAATATGTCACATTGTAAGATATCTCCCAATGTTTCAAAGTCTCCATGTGGATATTTTAAATGTACTTCAGGATTTACAACGTTGGTGATTATCACTACACATCTTCTCTCACCACAACGTTGGAAATGGCACACATTCATAGGATCAAGACTATGAATTTGTCCAAAAGCCACCACTTCATTCTTCTTATATAACACCACATCTACCCTCTGTTAAGGTGAATACCTGTTTAATATATAAAAATAGATTAGCAACTCAAAAAAAGACACAATAAATAATCATTGAGCTTATTATTGCTTAATAACTTTTATATCAAAAGTAGTAAAGAAGGCATTAAACCTAAATCCTACATCCTAAACTTTAAACAATTAATAGCAAAACATCTTAACAACCGTAAATCCTAAACTTTAAACATTTAATCCCTAAACCCTAAACCTTAAACTCCTAAACACTAAATCTTAAACCCTAAACTTAAACTCTAAATCCTAAACCCTAAATCCTAAATCCTAAATTCTAAATCCTTAACCCTAAATACTAAACCCTAAATCCTAACCCTAAAATACAACCAAAATTTAATGAATTTTTTTGATTTGTGCAATATGTTTAATATATCCCCCAACCTGTTGCACGTACAACAGGTTAAGGGTGCACCCAACCTTTTGCAAAAATCAAGGAATTTTCTTGATTTGTGCAACAGGTTGGATATACCCCCCAACATGTTGCTCAAGCAACAGGTTGGGGGATATATCCAACCTGTTTCACAAGTCAAGAAATTTCTTGACTTGTGGAACAGGATAAATATATATCCAACATATTGGGGGTATATCCAACTTGTTGCACAAATCAAGAAAATTCCTTGATTTTTGTAATAGGTTAGGTGCACCATTAACCTGTTCCACTTGCAAGTTCCACTTGCAACAGGTTGGGGGATATATCAAAGCTATTGCACAAATTGAAAAAAATCATTAAATTTTGGTTGTATTTTAGGGTACGGGTTTAGGGTTTAGTATCTAGGGTTAAGGATTTAGGGCTTAGGATTTAAGATTTAGTGTTTACGGTTTTGGGTTTATGCTTATGGTTTTAGGGTTTAGGGTTTAGGGCTAAGGGTTTAGGATTTAGGATTTAGGGTTTAGGATCTAGGGTTTAGGGTTTAGGGTTAAGGATTTAAGATTTAGCATTTAGGGTTTAGGGTTTATGATTATTATTTTAGGGTTTAGGATTTAGGGTTTAGGTTTTAGGATTTAATGTTTAGGGTTTAGGGTTTAGGGTATAGGGTTTAGTATATAAGGTCATGAGCTTAGAGTCCAAAATTTAGGGTTTAGGATCTAGAAATTAGGTTTTAGAATTTAAGCTATAGGGGTTAGGGTTTAAGGTTTAGGATTAGAACTGTTATATAAGTTTAAGAGCTTAGATTGTATAACCTAAGATTTAGGGAACTTTGGGATCTAAGATTTAGGAAACTTTGGGATTTCAGATTTAGGGTGTAAGATTTAAGGTATATAGACTATATAAAATATGCATTCTAAAGTATTTAGTTGAGATATATATAGACTACATATTATATGCTTTCCAAAGTTTTTGTTTATATCTAATACTAGGTACGATCCTTTGCAAAGGCTTATCTTAAAGTAATTATAAGTCTACCTAGTCAAAGTATCCTACTGATTACGGATAAGCACATAGACTAAAAGCACACCGTTTCATATTTTCTTACATTCATGCTGCATGGTGTATCAGAGAAATGAAGAAGTATGTGATAAGAAATATTCAAAAGAAATATGTATTCCATATCATGGATATCTGGTGGTTGCTAAAGTAGAAAATTGATATCCCAATGGATTCAATGATACTGTAGTTTTGTGCAATTTGCCTTAAACAAAGTTTAAGGCTTTTGCAAAGTATTACATACTGTAACAAAGATAAGCAACTATGCTAAACCTCTTCCAGATTCTATGGTTTTAAATACCTACCTTACAAATGCATTCTCTAATTCTTTATTCTTTGACTAACAAGTATTATACACATGGAAGAAAAGCATACATGCTAAAAGCACGTGTGTGAAATTTAATATTTTCTTATTTTTTAAATTAATTCAATTCTTTGATTGACTACTCTTTTAAAATTTAAAGGTTATTAGTATATAATATACATAATTCTAAATTTTATTAATATATAATATTAATAATTTATATATTTATTTAAATTTATACAATAATTATATTAGTTTTTAAGTTAATAATGGATATTTTTATTAAAACTAAAATTTAATATCTAGTTAATAGCAGGAAGAATATTGTAGAGATTTTTCATATTAAGAACTACCTTACAAATACATTCACTAATTCTTTACTGTTTGAAGAATAAGTATTATATAAAGTACATATGCTAGAAGACCTCTCTTTCAAAAATATTTTCATTGTTATATTTTTTTAATTAATGTATTATATATATATTTATATATATATATATACAATAATTATATAATATTTATATTAATTTATAGATTAACAATATATATTTTTAGCAAAATTATATTTTAACATTAGTTAATAAAAATTTATTATATTATGGAGTAAAAATATTATAAATGGATTTCTCATATTAATAAAGTGTCGTGAGGAGTTTTTGCAGAGATTTATGGTTAAATTTCGTTTTGAAGTTGTTGCGTATACAATAGATAGGAAGGTTTGAGTGGTTTTGAGGTTGAGAGAGAAATTTGTAATAGATTTTTTTCTAATTTATTTATTTTTTAAAATTATTGCATGCCCAATAGGCTGGGAGAGTTTCAGTTTGAGAGAAATTTGTGACAATAGGTCGTGAGAGTTTGAGGTAAAGAGGGAAATTTGTGGGAAAAAAAATTTAATGCAAAAGATGGTTTTTTAAAGTTATTGCGTATGCAACAGGTTTTTGAGAAAAGAATCGGATTTGAAAAAAAAATTCAAATTTACAAGAACTTGATTCTTAGAAGTTCTTGCGTACGCAATAGGTTGGAAATGAACTCACCTCTTGCAACATTTTGAAAAATTTGAGAATCTTGCAACAGATTGATGAGAGAAGAGAAGCGTGGAGTGTGAAAGAATGAATTTTGAATGAAAGAGAGAATGAAGAACGTTCTACTTATAGTGAACCTAAAAGAACCTAAAAAACGAAAAAAAGCTAACTTGACCTAAAAGCTACCCATTTCTTATAAAACTCTACTTCTCCTCATTCTCTCTCACAACTTTTATCGAGCTCCTCCACCACCTCCCCACCTAGGTACTCCCTCCCTCCCTCCTTTCCCCTTTCTTCCCTCCCCTCCCTTCCCCTCTCCTCCTGCTTCCCATCCCCTCTCCACCCGCTTCCCCTTCTCCCCCCCCTTCGCCTCTCCTCTCGCTTCCCCCCTCCCCTCCCTTCCCCTCTCCTCCCTTCCTCCCTTCACTCCCTTCCCTTCTCCTCCCCCCTCCCTTCCCCTCTTCTCCCGCTTGCCCCCTTCCCTCCCTTCCCCTCTCCTCCCTTTCTCCCTCCCCGCCCTTTCCCTCCCTTCCCGCTTCCCTCTCCCCTCTCCTCCCGCTTCCCCCCTCCGGTGATGAATCCTGCCCCTCCTCTCCCTCCCTCCCCTTCCCCTTCGAGTCGACTGTTTTTTTGAGGGGGAACGGGGAGGCGGAGGAGAGGTCGAGGGGGAGGCAGGGAGGCAAAGGAGAGACGGGAGGCGGGAGGCGGAGGAGAGACAGGAGGTGGGGAGATGGAGGAGAGGAGGGAGGCGGAGGAGAGGAGGGGGGATTAACCCCCCTTGAAGCTGTTGCGCGTGCAATAGGGGTCCTTTCGGGCTTCCAAAAAAAATAAAAAATAAAAAAATAAATTAAATTTAAAAAGAAATTAAAAATTAAAATAAATTTAAAAATTAAACTTAAGTAAATAAAATAAATTTAAAAAATAAAATAAAATAAAGTTAAATTAAATTTTAAAAAAGTGAGAAAGTAAAATTAAATAAATAAAATAAAATTAAAAAAAATTTAATAAAATTAAAAAAAATTAAATTACATTTTAAATAAGTAAATAAATAAATTTAAATAAATAAAATAAAATTTAAAAAAAAAATTAAAAAATTTTATAAAAAAATTAAAATAAATTCTTTTATTTATGTTTATAAAATATTTTAAATTAAATTATTTATGCAAAAAAATATTAGATAAAAAAATAATATCTAGAAATATAAAAATATATTTTAACTTTTGAAATTTTAATTAATTTTTAATTTTTAAAATTTAAATATTTAAATATTTAATTAGCAAAATTTTTAATATTTTGAGTTTGAAAATCATTGTAATTCTCATTTTTTGTTTTTGATTGCTTTGTAGAAAACTATGGCTTCGAGTTTTCGTTCTAAGGTGTCTTTCAAATATCTTCAACATGCTTGCTATTTTATGGAGCGCAAATCAAAGTATTTTTTGGTGATCACTGCCGAGAATGTGTCAAGCATGAAATATTCTCCAGAGGCAGTAAGAAATGGTGGCATGGTCTCAACCATCAACATTAAAGAAAATAATTTGATAGAAGTTGTGTGCAAAGGGAAGAATGACGATGTGGTCTACAAGTTACGAGTTACGCACAAGCACTTCTTGAATCCCTTACTAGATTTGCGCCTTGGAAGCATTGAAGAAAATAGGGGATGCATTTCCAAGTGGTAGTATTGTACCTTCAGCAGCAATAAGTATGCCATCTATAACATGTAGCCCTCAAGTTGTACTGCCAATATCTATGGTGATAACTACGGTATCTCCGATAAGAGTAACTACAATATCTATGGCAGTAACTACAGTATCTCCAATTGTACCTACACCATCGACTGCTGCAACTACAGGAACAAGAAGGAGTGATCATGGAGCAGATTCAAGTTCCACAGCTATTCCCAAAAAGAGAGCCAAAATAAGTCCTACTCCACATGCAAATCGTTTAAGTGCAGGTTATTTAAAACCAGGCGAAAAATTGGATAATGATGATCAGGAGGATCTGCAAGAAGAAGATACAAGTCTCGCAGACTTTTCTAAGTGTGGCAAACTTACATCCTTCAGAGGATGAGGGGTACATTTGGGGATTTTCACAATTTAGCATGGCCACAATGCTTATTGATCCAACTTCATTGTTCACAAATCAAAGAAAGCTAGATAAAACATTTGCACGCAAATTGTATGAAGATACAAGGAAAACAAGAACTCCAGTTGCCACTAATATCACTCTTCGTCTTACGGCATTTAAGAGACTTGAAGAAGATGATCCTACATTGCCTGATGTCACATTTCAAAATCGCGTGGACTTTCTTGATGCTTTTGAGAACTTCAGAAGGAGTGACTTTGTTTGTGGAGAGGCTTTGTACCAAAGCCGATATGGGACTGACATCGAGAAGAGATACATGCTAGCAAAGAATAGATTCTTGGAAAGATGCAGGTTTGAGCCCATTGATGGGCAACACTTTTGTGAAGCTTGCAGGATCACCCTTGATGAGGGAAGAAAAGGAAACTTGCCACAGATTGAGTGGATGGAAAAGTTTCAACGGGTCATTTGTCATGTATGCATATTTAACGATGACTCGAAGTACATTCTAGAATTAGAAAGGTTGAATTCTGCTCCATTTAGGTTGAAAAAAAGCTCTTGTCTTTCTGAGATCCTGATAAAGGCAAGAGAGTTATGGGTGGGCTGTGGAAAGCCACAAATAGTAAAGGACAGGAGACCTACATTTGAGTACATGTACCTAGGGGCAATATTCAGGGGACCAGGCTTTACGAACAAATAGAGATGATGGGAAATAGTTCTACATGTACCTAGGGGCAATATTCAGGGGACCAGGCTTTACGAACAAGAGATAATGGGAAATTATTTCAAAGAGTGTATATTAATTCATAGCTCAAAAAGTGCTTGTATGTACATATAGCACGAAACTAAGCCACATCCTGTGGCTTCAAGTACCAAAAATAAGATACTTTCAAATACCTTGGGGGGCGCTCCAGTAGCCCAGATATACTACTCCTCAGTAATCAGGATGTTACTTGCATTGTCTTCCACGAGGACTCGGTGTTTCAGAGCATGGTGGATGTTTGCCAAGCATATGAAATAGGAAATATATCCTTTGAGGCACCAGAGCACACTGCAACTCAGAGGAAAGAAATAATGAAACCGATGTCTATTATTTGGTGGAGAGCATTAAGGTTTGTTCCAGATGCAATAACACAAGAAGTATGCAAGAAGATCCTAAGCGGTGTGACTGCTTCTTTGGAAAGAAGAGCAAGCATAGCAACTTGGATGAAGTGGTCGCCCGAACGATTCAAAGTGAGGCTGCTCTCTTGGCACTATTGTTTTTATTGAAATTTGATGATGAGCTAGCTGGCAAGTCAATTGATGTGGATAAGAAGAAAGCACTTAGCCTAGGTCAACTTCTTGATAAGACATGGGCTAGAAAGTGGTTGGCTTCAATGGATGCAGATGCCACACCAACAAAGGATCCACAAGCTAAAATGCCAAAGGTTATTGAGACAGAATATATGGACATCAAGAAAAAGGCCTTGCAATCCATTGCCCAAGGAAGGGCAGTCCACTGCCCAAGGAAGAGCAATTGGTGGTTTAGATGATGGTTCTCCATTCAACTTCTCCTATGATATCTTGCTATCAGAGAATGATACAAAATTTGCACACATCAATGGCATTGATACATAGCATTTAATAACAATGAGTGGTCATGCTTAGGAGAAGCCATGTGTATTTTTCATAGATGAATTGCAAGACCTTACAGTGTCACCGATAGTTAAACTTGTGCGGTTTATCATAAAAGGTCCTATGGCAGATAAGAAAAGATCAATGTTGGTCCTCTTTATGACAGAATTAGAACGGGATGCCTTGTATGCGAGTTTGACATCTGCATTTGGGTATTTACTTTCAAAAGTATACCATGGTATAGTCATATGCAATCATATGATTGTCTTGGAAGGCACTGCCATTCAAGTCTTGTAGCCTTTCTTGATGTGCTTCTTATCTAGGGGTGGTGGCAATCTAATCAAAATTCCTTTAAGGACTCTTGAGCTTCATTACTTTGAGGACAATAAGGTTAAGCTTGATGCAGTAATGGTGGATTACAGTTTTCGATGGATCCTGATGTGATACTAGAGATGACAAAGAATTTACTAAATGATGGGTGGGAAGTAGCATTGTATCGAATGGGTTTTGTTGCTGAGAAATCGCTACCCCAAGGTAGAAATGTAAATGTCATTGATACCCCCCCTCAGATTGAGTTCTTTGACACATATTACAGTTGCACTACCTTCTTTGAAGAGGAAAATGTCAAAGAAGAGGGTAGTGAGTCTGAGGGTGATGATTCTAGCTCAGGTGATGATGAGGATGAAAGCTCTACATTTGATGACTTACACCGAGAAGAGGCAGTCAATAGAGCGAGCGAGAAAAAGCGAGCAAGCCCAAAAAAGCGAGCGACAATTAGTTGAAGTGATTGGAAAATCAAGCAAGCAAAGAAAGAATCTAAGTTTTTTATAAAATAATTGCTCGAAGTATACAATATTCAAAAGAGTGGTTATGTGTCACATTTCTTGAAATTGAGTAGTCTAAAGTTAAGGACTATTGTAACATGACCTCATTTGGTTTTGGCAATTATCCTGGGGGGTCACTCATAAACATGTAACATACCACTTTTGTGCATTGAGGGGTATTTTTTAGTGGGGGGACTTACATGTTGTTTGTGTGCATGAGGGGATTTATAAAATAACAACTTAATGTAATTTATATATGTAGATATTTTAAAATGTAAACACATACATGGGTTCAACTATTTACATGACAAAATGTAAATTGCAAGAATAGGGGTAATTTTTAATACATGCTTGCTTGCACATGCTTTATGGGTTTATGAAGAGTGATCTCCAGAGTGCAATTAAAAGGTAGAGGATTTTAAAATTTGATTTTTTTTTTGCCAAAATAGACAGTGTCTTCTCGCTTCCCATTATGGGAAACCTTGCTTTAAACTTGGTGCAAAAAATTGGACAGAATTTCACAAAATTCATATTCTGATGCACACAATTTTTTTAGATGGTGCAAAAAGGCATGATATTGATCTAAATCATGCCTTGTCATTTGATTTGATATGTAACATTATGCCATTTATATTTGACAATAAAAAGGTGTAGGGATGTTAAAAACTCATCTTTTGGGCCAAAAAAATCATATGTTGACATCTTGCAAAAATATAGGGACGTGAAAATGTCCTCTTTTGGGCCAAAACAGGGAGCGCATTAAACATTTTCACATCCTCGTATCTTTTGATTTACAAGTCCAAATATGGTCATGTTACATATCAAATCAAATGGCAAGGCGTACTTTACTGATTGTCATGTCTTTGTACACCATCTAGTAAAATTTAATGCACCAAAATATGAATTTGTGGTTAATTTGTTGCATTGGTTAGATTAGTGGGAGGTAAGAATAAATCATTAGGGAAGGATATTTTTCTAGTAACAAAGAAACATGGTTTCATTCCAAGAGTGAACAGAGTTAAAAAAGCTAAGCATTTACATATGCATGGAATCTAGACTAATCCATGCAAGGAGTCCTTGGAAACACCCCACCTGTGTGGAACGTTGCATTGATGATCTCAATTACTCTAGTGGAAAGAGAGAACTTGATTGCAGTTACTGTAGGGTTTGTCTTTAATACAAACAATGAATTGGAAATTGAACATACAAACTATCTCATGGATGATGTGAAATTAGTGTTAGTGGCTCAGAAAGTTATATGCATATTTAACCTTCTAGCATTGAGGAAGCATATGGACTTTTGAATAAGTTATTGTTTTTTGCTACTAAAATGGGGGATTTATAAATTTTTATTGCTCGCTTTTTTTGGCTCGCTTGGTTTTTGTCGCTCCTTTTGGTAATCCTCCACTGAGAAGAAATCCGCACAAAGAATAAGGGTGATCAGTTGTCAACTAGAGTCAAGGAGGTTCCACTCATCATACGGGAAGGCCCATGACAGCAAGAACTAGTAGTATAGCACGTCGTAGGAAAAGGTAAGGCTAAAGAGGTGGAAGCACTTTCCTTGAAATTAAAAGTGAGGAAGGCACCCTTGATCTTGGGTGAAGGACATGCAAGTGGATCAAGCAAGAAAGCCTTTTACCCAAAGAAGGTATGGATGAGGCAAAGCATGACCAGGAGGAGTTACCAAGAGGCATAGATGGTTCTTCAACCATGACCTTACAGACTCTAGAGTAGCCTACTAGTCAGGAACCTAGTGGCTAGGACCCTACTTGCAAAGAACTTGGTCATGAGACTCTAGAGTAGCCTACTAGTCAGGTGCTTGGAACTGAAGAGCAAACTACTAGGCCGGACGATACTAGCCAGGACCCTGCTACTGAGACTCTAGTCTTAGAGCAGCCTATTAGTTAGGACCCTGGTAGTCAAGGGTGCATTAAGGACATTGGTACTGTCTTAGAGCAGCCTATTAGTCAGGACCCTAGTAGTCAAGGGCCTAGCATTGAGGACATTGGTATTGAGGAACATGATGACTAACGTCTTTGTAATCACAAGTTTTGAACTTCGCAAGTTTTGAACTTCTATGTAAAGCGAATATCTAATAAAAAGCTAACTACTTTTTTGTTTTCTTTACTCTCATTATTGTGTATAAAGATTGTTTATGAGGTCCATTTTATACTTAATGGTGTATTTTAAACTTTATGTCAATGTACTTTTATAGTTAAGGGTGTTTTTTAATATCAATTGAGGTGTATATGTACACCACTTACACATAAACGGATTTATGTACACTACCTTTCTAAGGAGTTTATGTACACCATCTTTCTAAAAGAAATGGTCAGAAAGGTGTGTGCACACCACTTATACATAAAGGTGTTTATTTACACCACCTTTCTAAGAGAATTGGTCATCTATTGATGTTCTTAGGTGATAGTAGCTCACCTCATAAGAAGTTATGAAGATGTTTATGTAGACCACCTTTGTAAGAGAATTGGTTATGCATTGATGTTCTTAGTACGTAAACGTAGGTCAATATGTACACCACCTTTCAAAGAGAATTGGTGATGTATTGATGTTCTTAGGTAAAAGTAGCTCAATGTAAACATTGAAAAGTTTTTAAATGAAGGCCAATACATGTACACCACCTTTCAAAGAGAATTGGTGATGTATTGATGTTCTTAGGTAATAGTAGCTCAATGTACTTGCAAATACTTTAATAGCAAGATTTTCATGATCATATTAAGCAGTAGAAGAGTATACTATCTATCCTTAGTAAGATATGCATCATAGGAAGTATGTACTTAATCACCAAATCTTTTGTTTTGAGTTGTCAAATCTAGTTCAAAAAACAACATTACTAGTATATTCAAAAATTTAGGACTGTTTTTTAGTCCATTTCTCAAATTGGACTTTACACAAGTCCAAAAATTTTGAATAGTGTGTTTAACGTAGTTATCTTCATAAAGTCACTTTCCCAAGAATCCAATATATCACTCTAGGACCAAGCACATTGATATCAGAGAGCACTTCATCAAAGAAAGAGTGTTACTTGGTGACATCACACTATAGCATTGTGATAGCAAAGAGAATGTTGTAGACATCTTTATCAAACCACTTGGCAAAGAGCTTTACGAGAAGCACCGATAAGCTCTTGGTTTGACTTAGAGGAAGGGCATTCCCATTAAAGGGGTACAGTGATGTAATGTAATGCTCAGTCCTTCTTCAATTCCCCAAAATCATCGTCTTGAGGGAAGGCCTACTTCATGATGTTAATATTGAGGGAAGGTATTGAAAAACCATCTCAACATCATGTGTTGAATATTGTGCATAGGACTAACACATAGAGTGCAAAGGGTTAGATGACCTAACCCTAACCCTAAAAGGGTTCATATAAATTTTAAAATTTTAACTAAATCTAGTGTACAGTTAGTCATTTGTGGTATGCTCTCTAGCTGTGCCCTCTCTCCTCCACTCTTCTCCTCTCCCCTCTTTTGTCATTATATCCCTCTCTTTCTCTCACCTAGATCCTAGAGAAGAAACGCTTATCATAGTTTAAATATCATGCCCCCTACTCCCTTCCTTTTGTAACAAACATATAGATTGATTTGTGAGATTCAACAACCATAAAAACTTAGATACATTCAAAGCAAAATAGCATCATTACCTAGAAGTATGTGTCCCCTCTTGCGAAGTTGATTCTATATACTTCAAAAGGACAAAAACGATGTGATAATGATAACACGTTATTTTTGGTTGATTTTATTTGTTTTGTCTACTCCTTTGAAGTAGAGAAAGGTTGTATCCTTGGCCTGAGAGAGAGAGAGAGAGGAAGTCATAGCAAAATAAGAGAGAAAAGTGATGAACAGGGCTTGGAAAAAAAAAAATCTTTGATAAATTTCTGGAGGTGGAAGAGAAAAATGGATAAAGATATGGGAAAGGATGAATCAAAAGTGAAATGAAGATAGTTTAAAGCAAGCTACTAGTAGGAGGGGTAAGAGAAAAATGAGCAAAGATGAGGTAAAAGGATGAATCAAAAATGAAATATAGATAGCTTAAAACAAGCTACCAATTGGAGGTAAGAATGCATTTTTGAGTGTGTGGAAGAGGTCACTCATTTTTGAAGAGAGAGAAACTTAGAGATTTGGCTTGAAAGTTAGTTTTGGGTTCAGCTAGAAGGAAAACATGAGCATAGTTCTAGTTAGAGGATAGTTTGGGTAGGAAGAGTACAAGCTCAGGGGGTTCACCACACAAAAGTTTAGTGTACCACGTGCATTCAAAAGGAGGGGTATTTTGAGGGTATTTTAATTGAACTTTTCAAAAAAATTTAACAGGATTACAATAACAAGAGGGGTTTTTTAATTCAACTTTAGAAAAAAATCACTTAGTTTACAAATAAAGAGGGGTGTTTTTATTATGTTAAAAATTTTAGTTGAGGGGTTTCTTAAATACCTCTTGAACTATTAGATGTGCTCAATGCCCCACCCTCCTGGTAACCACCAGTGGTCCAAGGTGCTCAAGTTATACGGCCCCCATATGAGAAGAAGCCATGTGTGAGCTCGGGACACTGGATGGATCCTGACTTGCATGTCAGATGAGGTCTATCAATGAGACTGTTGATGGTAGAAAGGTGATCTATGTGAGTCTAGCCTATGGGCTATGCAGGGTAGGTAAGCTAGTAGCACAATGAGGCACATTGTCTTGATTGTGTGGGAGCCCCTTGCTCTCGCGAAGGTATAGGGAATATTCCTTGAATATTCCATGGTCGACTAGTCAGCTGCACTGACTAGGTTGACTAGTCGGCTCCACCGACTATGTTGATCCGACTACCACCCTCATAGCTATAAAGAGGTGACCTTCCTAGTCCATTGAATCATTCCTAGATCTTCCAGCTAGTAGCTCTTCACCTAGTATTTGTCTAGATCACCATCTAAGCTCCAATGTGGGAGTGCACATGTGGACAGAGCCATCATCTGTGCTACTTTAGTATTGAAGGAAAATTTTATTTGTCTCCAGTTTGCTGTGTACTCTTTATTCTTTGTTCAGCATTTGTTCCACTGTGCCGTGTAATTTAACATTAATGCACGTGATACATAGGGTTTCTTAATAGTGTACCCCCCGAGGTGTACCCCCCGAGAGTACAAGGAGGCCTAAGATATTGAGGCGAGGCTTGCATCAATGACATGTGGAAAAACTAAAATTTTTCATAGAATTGGGGAGCATCCACTCTAGAGAAGTCCACATGCCATAATCTCCTTGATTGCTTATATATTCCCATATTTGGACCTCTCCTAATTTAGTAATTTTGTAAAGGACCCCTTCTTGAGTCAAGATTTTTTGTAATGGGACTTTGTCTTTGGTTGTCCTATCTTGTATGCCTATGTTCTAGGTCAAATGCATGTTGACTTTGTACTTCTTGCTATGTATCTTTCTTGTCTCTTTAGATGCCTAGCTAGGTTTACCCAACCTCGTGTGCTAACGCCACAAGCACACAGCCTCTGGTTGGAGTTAGTAGAGTTTGCCATTTCTTTGGTTTGAGAAGGTGTTACCGCTAGTAAAGCAACTACAAGCTTGGGTCACATCCATGCCTGAGGAGATAGAAACCCATGTATGCTGTTAACTAGAGGTTTCGGGCCTAGAATACATGCTGCAAGATTACTTTTGGAGATATAGACACAGCCGAGGCATTTGACTCATTCAAAATTTTACTCAATTCACTCCTAGATAGCCAAGGTGTAAGACCAAGCAATCACTTATTCTACTCCTTGAGACTATCTTATGTAATTTTGTGAACATATTTGCTTTTATTTACGACTTCTTGGATGTCAAGGTATGCTTATATTCCAAATGATCTTAGGAAGAAGCTAGGTATAAATTATAGACCTTTGGAGGACACATGAGCCACCCAATGTTTTGCTAAACCACTAGGTTATAATGCTCCCCACTACTAACAAGCATCATAACCCATAGGTGGATTCTTTCTTAGACTCCTCCAAGATGTGTGGTTTTTGTCCCTCCCACTCCCCCAAAACCCCCCCCCCCTCTCTCTCTCTCTCTCATATTCATGCTCTCTTGTCAAGTATGAAACCAAAATAGATCCTATCGCAACAGGGCTCTGTTGGCTGATAACCGGATCTTCTACCGTTTTGTTCAACCACTAAAAGTATGATGCACTACCAAAAACCAGGACAACTCTTGAGCTTAGCTCTGAGTTATCCATGAACCATTCATCTCTCTGATGGTTTGGGTCTTTTCTTTTCCAATGAGGACTGACCAGCCTTATCATGAAAATCATGTTTATTAATTTATAAAACCAAAATAAGATTTTCATTGTACATGGTTGTACATCCTTTACTTTTCTCGTAACGAGTGTGAGGTAAAGGTTTCCCATTAGTCGGAATTATGAGCTTCAAATGAGTAATCTCTTTGCATTTGATGAGGTAGAAATACCTACTCAATGCAATGGATTTCTTCTCATTGGCCATGGGATGTGGACGCTTATTAGATCTAGCAAGGACTGAGGGCAGCAGCAAATAGAAAATGTGACTTGTTGTCTTGGCCAAGTGGTGCTTGCAATTTTTAGTGGATTTGCATTATAGCGGCATGAATCACTTTTGTGTAGCCATTTTTATGGACTCTGTCATGTTTTAATCTATTGTTGCCGATCCTTTTCCATCGTCCAATATGCAAAATGTGCAAAATGTCTCCAATCGTTTCTTTTGATTCATCTCTTGGCACATCTTCGCATGCATACGCAGGCCTGTGATACTCACTTTGGGAGTTATACCCTGTATGGGGGCACATACTCGCTTTGGGAGTTTATAAATGGTTCCTCCATCCAAATATAAAACGATGGGCTCGACCAATAAATTTGCAATATATGTATAAAATCAATGGAGGACAATAGGAACCCCTATGAAAAATTGATGAATTAGTTTGGAAGCAAATTAACCTAGTATGCAAATTAGATCAAGTAATGGATTCTTTGATAAGCCACCGCCTTGAACCATTGAGAAGGTTCTACAATAAGTTTAATAGGAGGAGGGGGGTTAGAATGAAGGCAGCAAAGGGGGCTATGAAAGCCTCCCAAACAAGCATAAAAAGGAAGGGAGAGGAGTGGGAGAAGTAAGAGTGGAGGAGAGAGGGAGAAGGGGGCAGGAGGGAGGGAGGGAGGGAGGAGAAGGGGAAGGGGCTGAAGGAGAAAAGTGGAGTTGAGGGAGGAGGGAAGCAGAAGGAGGGCTAAGGGAGGAGGTAGAGTGGGAGAGGAGGCCACAGCAGGCAGTGGAGGAGGAAGGAGGATATAGGGAGGTGAGGCAAGGAGGAGTGGAGGAGGGAAGGATGCAGAGCAGGAAAGGGAGCGGAGGAGGGAAGGGATTTGATTAATTCTTTTAGATTAGGTAGAATGTGGGCGAAGGGTAGATTAATTGATAGGTGTTAGTGGTAGGAGCGATTAGTTATGCAGAGTTATCTTCTTAGAAGTAGTCAGATACTATTAACATTATATATGGATTCCCATTGGATCTGCACGTTTTTTGTCTTGCGAATTGCTAAGCTAGATGGATTGCACATCTTACATTTGGCTGCTACCTACCTGACATCACACTTTTGCAACATCATAAAGCACAATCCTGAAGTGGGGGATAAATTACCCAAAAAGGGTATTTGTCCAATATTGTAAATTACTCGATTAATTATATGTGCTGTCCAAATCTAATTATTTTGTAAATGCAATGGCTTTCTAATAACAAAGCTTCTACTTTTTTCCATTCGTCAAGATGCGTTTTGTAATTAATTATACCCATGTAATATAAATCTAACTATAATAAAAGCCACTAATTTCTAATAACAAAGGCTCTCTACTTTTTTGCATGCTCTCTAGATGGCCTCAAGATTTCCCCATTGATTAGAGCATGCATGCATGGCCTTGTGTTCCATTTGCCATATTGCCCTCTCTCCATGTGTGCAAGCCCATGTAGTTGAAACTAATTAAATATGTGCACTTCTTTGTGTGTGTGTGTGTGCAAGGTGGGCTAATAATTAGAATGGCCATAGATGAGATCATGGATGCAAAATACCTTTAAAATTAAATATCTTGCAAGGTCTCTTACATCCCTATGTTCCTATGTGTGCTTTTTCTTCATGTTCACAATCATTATTGAATTTTATGCGTGGGACATAGTGAGGTCAACTCTAAGCCAAAGTTATATTAAAATATATTTAAGTCATGTAATTTTCTTATCACGAATAAGTAAAGCACATAATAAGTCTTGTAATATGTGATCAAGTTTTATTATTGACAATATGGCTACCTTGTGTGTCAAAAAACTAGCATTATAATTAACCCTTTTGAGTATATTTAATGCTTCTCCATTTAAAAAAGTTGGATGTAATTGCTCGAATTGATAAGGATACTTACATCTAGCTATGTTACTTTATACCAATCTTGTATGGCTACATTTTGACTTTTGGATATAATAATAATTTAAAAGACTTTTGGATCTTTTTAAGTGAATAATAATTTGTTTACTATGGAAGCCTTATATCTTTTATCATATAAGTACAAATTTAATAAATGACATAATTCAATGTCCACAAGAATAAATTGTAACCTTTCATTTAATTAATATGAAGGCTTCCTATGTTGGAGAAGGTGGGAAAGGGTGAGAGGAGATGAGAGTGCATTTGTATTAAGTATAATACAGTACATTAGAAGATGAATAGATTATAAAACTTTCGCCCTTAGGATTAGGGTTAGGAATTGTCCCTATGTCCTTTATAGTCCTCTCTAGAATAGTGCAATTTACAATATTCCTAACACTTAGTTGGCATGAGGTTGGCATACATATAAGATATGTTGTTTCTAAATATGGCACCCAAAACTTGAAATAAACAACTGACAATGTTAGGATAGTATCTGCCTAAGCATAATGACTATGCAGTAGAAGCATATACATTGAGTACAACTTATACATGAAGTATAATATAGCCTTCAATTCCTCCTCTTAAATATAACTTATACATGAAGTATAATAAGTATACTATAGCCTTCACCTCCTCTTAAGTATAACTTATTCTTGAAATGCTATTTAACCTTCACTTTCTCCTCTTAAGTTGTAGCTAACAAACAATACACTCTTGTCGAATGTATCATAGCAGATAAGTCTTGTTTTAGCTTTTTGATGAAGCTATCATTGCTTCCAGTCACAATCAGATCATCTACGTACAAAAGTGCAATAGTAATGTCTTCCCTTTGAACTTTGTAGTAGAGATTACGATATGAATTGGACTTCATGTATCCCAGATTAGCAAAATACTTTTTGATTCTGCTGTACCAACTTTTAAGAGCTTGCTTTAAGCCATAGAGACTTTTCTTGAGATGGACAACCTCATTCTCTTTCCCTGGTTCAACATAACCTGCTATTTGTTACATGTAGACTTCCTTGTCTAGGTAACCATCGAGGAAAGAATTCTTGACATCTAGCTGGTACACATTCCATCTACTAAGTGTTGCTAGTGATATGAACCGTATGGAATCCATCTTTGCTACTAGAGCATAAGTGTCATCATAATCTTGACCATATTGTTGTGCAAATCCTTTTGCAACTCGTCTGGATTTGTATCTTTTGATGCTTCCATCTAGGTTGTACTTTACTTTGTAAACGCATCTGCTTGCTATGGCCTACTTTCCTAGTGGAAGGTCAGATAGTTTCCAAGTTATATTCTTGTACAAAGCTTTCGTTTCTTCATTCATAGAAGTTTTCCATTTTGGCTTGTCAACAGAATCTTCAAAGTACACTGGCTCTTCTGTAGCCATGATTGTAGTCATAAGAGCATAAGTGGTTATTTCAACTTGAATTGCTTCTCCTTTTTGAGCATTTTTCAGCCTTCTTGGTGCTCTGCTTTCCCTCATAAACTGTTTGAGTTGTTGTTTCTCTTCTCGTGGTGTCTCTAGTAATTCTTGATCTTCTTCATCAACCTTTTCTATAGGTGACCGAGTAATTAGTATGTTTATCTCCTATGTATTTGAGGTTTTTCATTTTGATTCCTCATCAAAGATTACATCTCTGGAGGTAATGACCTTTCGGTTGATGGGATCATACAACTTGTATGCTTTGCTTTGTTCATTGTAGAGAACCATGATGCATTTTCATGACTTCATATCCAATTTTCTGCAATGATCATCATGTATGTGGGCATATGCTATGCAACCAAATATGCGGAGATGCCCATGCATGGCTTGTGTCGAGTGAATGCTTCATAAGGTGTCATACCCTAAATTGGTCCTCGGTTGGAAGCAAATTAACCAAGGATTTTGTTGTGGCAATTGCTTCTGCCCAATCCTCGGAAGATGCTTCTGACTAAGCATTGCTCTAGCACTATCTAGCTAAAGTACCGTTCTGTCTTTCAACTTTTGCATGCTGCTGAGGAGTATATGCACATGTGAATTGTCTTTGAATGCCATTGATTCTGCAAAATTTCATGAATGTTGAAGACATGTATTCACCTCCTCTGTCTGATCTCATGACTTTGATCTTTTTGCCTGTCTGGTTTTCAACCATGGCTTTGAATTCTTGAAAGACTTTTTATTTCTCTTTTAGAAAATAGACCCAACAATATCTGATGTAGTTGTTGATGAAATTCAAGTAGTAAAGTGAACCATTGATGCTACAAGTCTAGGCATAACCCCATAGATCCATATGTATCAAGTCAAGAATACCTCTTGCTCGAGAGGTGCTTCTGTACAAATTGGTTCACTTTTGTTTACCGAAGCAACATGCTTCACAGACTTTTCTAAGAAATTGTAGTTTCAGAAGGGGAGAAGAATTCATCCACCTCACCTAAGTTGTCACAAACCTTGAACATCACAAGCTTGTGTGAAGATCAAAAGGCAGCCGATCGTGACTACTAAAGGCATGAACATGGAGGAGTTGGTAGCACCAACCTATTAAATCAAGTAAGCCAACAATTGAAAGTAGGAATAGTGAAGGAAGCCCCCAACAATCCTCATCTATTTTTTAGGCATGATAATGTGTGGTGTAGGGTATGTATAGAAAACCATCATACCAATGAGTGCCTTGTTAATAGCCATTGTGCATGCTAACATATTTGGTCTATCCAAAACCTACGAGTTTTGAGCCACAAATGGCTCAGATTCAAAGTAGTCACCAGGATCACCCCGAATGGCAAGGATAAGACTAGATAGTAGAGCCATTTGAAGACAGAGAGAAGGTTGAAAGAATAAGCATATTCCTTGGTGCCATATGGGCCCAAGTAAGTGTAACAAAAGAGAGAGAGAGTGACACAAGGAATCGGGTTGGGTCTCCCTTCAAAAGGTGACATGTATAAAAGGCCAAGTGGTTGACTTTGGTGTTCATTGTTGTATGCAATCTTTGAGAAGTACAAGGTCTCTTCTTGCTCATGTGTTGAGATTGAGGTTTACTTGATCTCCTTGTTTGCCTTTGGTAATTGGCATGATCCCCCTTCACCTACTTCTCCTTCTCGATCCCCTTCCCTTCTCCCCCCCCCCTCCCCTCTCTCTTTCTCACCCCTTCTTCTTGGCGGAAACCCCATTGCAATGATCTGGCAGGCACTTGAGTGACACGAGTGGAGGCTTTACTATGCAATTATCCCACAAGGAGTAGCACGGGAGTGAGGAGCTCCATCGGCACACTTCCAAGATCCCCACGACACATGTGTCTCTACCAGACAACACATCGTTGGCATCGCTACCGATAAGACACAAGGTATGCTTTTGTGTTTGTTTAGCTTCCTCCCATAAACAACCCATTGCACATGTTGTTCGGCCTTGTTAGTGAGATTAGGAGTGGATTTGACACAGAAATGAGTCAAGAAAGAGTGATTTTAGAGTAAAAAAGCTCACTTTTTAACTTTCTATCCATAAAGCCATTTTCATGCATTTTTAGAGCTTGTTTTTTTAATATTTGTTTATATGGGTGCTTGACAGTCCAACTTATAGAAACCACTCGTTTGTGTTCCAAAAATTATTGTTTTGTGATGTTTGTTGTTTATGGTAGGTAGTTTAGGTCCTTAACAATTCCCCTATGCACACAAACCTAGAACAAGTCTTGAAGAACCACCAAGAATCATCAAAAGAGAGTCAGCAGTAGTGTGTGTTCCTAGACAATTCCTATCTGAATGACCTGTTGCCTTAGCTCACTATCCCACCGGCCCATTGCCTCAGCTCTATCTTGCTGACAGGTCACCTAACCCATCGCCTTATTTATGATATGTCAAGGTTTTCTATCCTGTCGACCTGATAGGCATTGACATTGCGCCTTAACCACTATTTCTCTGACCCGTTGGCATACAACTAACCCTCCAACCGGTGCCATTTTGGTATTCCTTCGAGGCAAGCCATCCCGTCGGGCTTAAGCCTATTAAAGTTGCCATATTTCCATCCTGACGAGTTGAGTATCGCACCACCCATTGCTAAAACATTAACCTGTTGACCCTGAGGCATACCAACCCCAACCCAACCCAACAACACATGTCATCTACTATCCCGTCGACACATCAGCATACATCTAACCCTCTGACTATAGGGATAGCTTTGGGAATAAATTCTCTAACAAAAAACACATAATTAAATTTGATGTAGGGTGTACCTTCGCAAGGATCTCATACATGCACTTGACGTCTGGGAGAATTTTGTTCAAGGAGCGTGAGCCTGAGGACAACATTTTGAACTACATGCAGCCCACCTTTTGCCCTAGTTTTGGTTCAGCTCCAATAGGGAGTTCAATTCCCAGCTCTCACTTAGTGTTAGGGCCCTGATATAGTAATCCCCTCCAGTTCAAATGAGACTGAGAGTTTGAATGAGGAAATGCAAGAATCCACTGGCCCGAGGGCCTCCAAAGACCCCTACACTAGAATAGCTCCACCACATTCCACTGCTCCTTTCATAGAATTTAGATTAAGGGAGACTATATCTATTATGTTTGGATGGCTAGGCCAAATGGATTCAGTAGAAACGGAGAACCCTTTTGCCAGCATGCCCACAAAAAGGGGAGGCCAGCAAAAACTAGTCCTTGAGCCACATGCAAGGATTGAGGCCATTTTTGTGGACTTAGGACCCACAGCCTTCACGGGGTACCCTGACCCAAAGCATATGGAAGACGAAGACCCGTGGATGAGAGACTTTGCAAGACAAAACTATGGACTTGGAAACTCATGAGACTTTCAAGGGGGATACCCTTATGAAGCTTCAACCTTCTAAATGCCCCCAACATTTGTCGTTAGGCCATAAGACACTAGTTATGGCTCCTTGCAAGTTCCACCCTACAGACCAATGCAAGGAGCATCCATGCAAATGCCTAGTAACCTGCTCCCTCAAGGAGTCCGACCATTCACTCCAACAATTACAACCCTGATGTTCGGGGGAGTAGGCTTCATAACCCCAACATCGGTGCTGATAAACCAATGGACGCCTCTACTAGGGTATGGCTCAAGACCACCTCTATGACCTATTAGGCCCACAACAATGCCGCTTCCATAAGACAGTGGTATTGGATGTTAAGATGATGCACATCCTGGTGGATGCACTAGGAAGGGGGGCCGCCAGCTATACCCATATTTTTAGCAGGGAACAGCAATCCCTCTTGGAGTCGACCCATAGCCATCTCCAAGATGATAACTAAATTTCTTGGGGAAGGAGATTCGGTCTCCCATGTGGAGAGATTTGAGTAAATATGTGAAGCATTCGATGCTCCCGGAGATTTGGAAATGGCTAATGCATTCTATCTCAGCCTAGATGGCAAGGCAAGCCAATGCTATAGGGCCCTTAGCTGGGAGGAGAAAGTCAATTGGAATCTGGGAGGTGTTGCAAAAAGCCTTCATTGTAGGGTTCACCCCTAGTGGTCACAAATGGAGCCCCGATTGATCAATTATATGAGGTGAAACAAATGAGAAGGAATCCCTTTGAGACTACATCACTAGGATCAAACACCTCAATTCTCACTATGAACCGCACGAGAGGATGAGCAATGAGTGACTATTGCCATTCTTCCTCATCGGATTGGCAGATCCGAAGCTGCATGACCACTTAATGGTTATGAACCCCACTTCTTTTGAATTCTACGATAAGATAGCCATCCATATAAGTGATAATATGATGGATAAGGACATCAAGAACCTTTTTGATCCAGCCACTTAGTGATGAGCAGTTACAAGCTTTTTTCTAGTTTATTTATGTTGAAGTTTACTAGGGCTAGTAGGGTCAATTAACTTTGGGTTGGTTGGAAACATTCGCATTCTAGGGAATCCTACTTGATTGTTAGCGACTCTTTAGTAGCAATGGTGGTAGTGATCTCCCTCCTTAATAGGCCAAATTCATGAAGACTATGTAGGAGGAATTGAATGATTCTATCATGGAAGCATGGGTTGAGATGACCGTGTGGATGATCTGACTATCACTTGTGTAACTCCAAGCAGTGTGCAGTTGCCACTATGGGAGAAGAACATAGTGATTACAGAGTGCTGAAGACCAGAATTGACATCCATCTTGAAACAATCTACCAAAAATACAACTGTTTACACAAATGTGGCTTGTTTTTATTCTACATGCATAGGGTTCCATTGGAAGAAGAGTTTAGGCATTGGTTTAAGAATGCTTTTCAAGGAAAATTCCACCTAAGAAATTACAAATTCATAGGTTTTGATTTTTCCAAGCATCAGTTGCTTCTTCTATAGGGAAGGAATGGCTCCTATTGGGTTTGGTAGGGTACTGGGGCAAATACGTTGACAATATAGTCTTTTTGATTCCCTGGAGTGCCACACTCTCCCTAGAATGTGCTACTTAATGAATTTCCCATCTAAATCTATTTTTTGAACATCAACAAACTCAGTTGGCTATTATGCAGTGCTTAGTCATGTATCATACATCCCCCCCATTCAGGCAAACTGTTCCAACTTCCAACCCCAAAGTTTGCATGCTCTGGGATTGGAGGAAAGTGTCACCTACTCACTTGGAGCTGTCCATGCTAAACGATTGGGAAATTATGGTTTCAGTGTGCTTTGGTCCCTTCATAAACACTTGCAATCATTTTATGAAGTTTGGAAACTTTGCTCGTAATCGTCATCTACGTAATGCCTCTACATAATGACTCTTTGGAGCACTCTCGTATAAAGCATGGAAAAGGTTAAGAAAATGTTAGGATTGTCTTATCACATGACCCTCTGTAGGAGGCTACTCGGGATGGTGTGACCAAACTGTTCTCCCTCATAAGGATGTCCAAGCTTTGGTTACAGCCCACAAGAACTGAAACCTACTCAATGGGTTTGGAAGAACTCACAATGCAAAAAGCAATTGGTGAACATTGCCATGCAAAAGCCAAGTCGTGTTACAATGCAATGGAATGTGGAGAGCTCTTTTGAAATGCCACATCAGTGTATGGGTGGCTACATGGAAGTTCCCAAGGATGGTAGGAAAGTGGTGAAATTTGATATAGCTTTTGGCTCTCATTCACGTAAATAGAGCTTACTACAAGGTGCCATAGGGTGGTGAAATTTGATACGGCTTCTGGCTCTTCTCCATGTAACAGGGCTCACAAAGTCGCAAGCAAGTGGCAAAATTTGCTGTAGCTTCAGGCTCTCATCCACATAAACAAGGCTCATTACGTGGTGCAAAAGTCACTGCACATAAGCCCCTTGCCTTCACGAATTTGTACATAGCCCTCATGGAGTTTTTGGATGAGAAATACTTCCCCTGGTTTCTTAAGGACTAGAGTATACATGATGAACATAGGTAAACGATTATGCAAAATAATGTAAAACTTTAACTATAGGGGTATTTTAAATGTCAGCTTGCTTGCACATCTTTTATGGGTTTAAGATAGTGACACTTGGTCCAAGAATTAGCTACTAAACTAAAGGGTAACTGACATGCTTAAATGTCATATATTCATGGTCTTGTACCATTAGTTGGTGAACAAATTAATGCATGCTAAAACCCCATAATTGCTTAGTTATCTTGTGAATCCAACACAAATACTCCATGCTTAGCTAAAATCATAATATCATATAATATTGAATAGAATGAAGGCATTATGTATATCAAAGAATAAGTAAGTCCTTATATACAAACTTAAGTGGTACAATCTCAATTCAAGGGAGTGGAGTACTTGAATGACATGTTCATAAAGGCAGCTCATGGCAATCTCTGCATGGTCATCACATGTTACCTTGACCACCATCCCACTAACATAGAAAACTACTATACAAGAGGCTATTTTCATCATTGATTCGCAATGCTTTTAGGTACTTTGAAATTTTTTTCAATTAATTAAAGATTATTAATAAAAAAGGTAGAAAAATGTTGGTAACCAAGTCGTCATCGAATTTTTCGTCAAAATAATGGTCAGGGTAGATTTCGGTATTTTCACATCAACATATGCCACGGCCATTGCTAAGACTGCTAAAATATTTGCAAAAAGTGGTTTGGTATACCTCCCATAAAAATACTACTTTGTACTTGTGAGAAGGACAAAAGATAAAATGTTGAGTGACTTCCACACCAAGATTGGATTAAAATAGCTTCTTATAAGTGTGATGAAATCAAAAAATGAAATGTCATTTTAAAATACAAGTTAGGAAGAAAAACTATGTCCATGATAAATTATTCAAGAAAGAGGTACAAGAGCTTGGAAACATGAGAAATATACATGTTTATTTTTTCATGCACCTATGCATGGTCCTATCCAGGAGGGAGGGCAATTACTATGGCAGGCAGACACCCTACCATCTTAGTTGCCACCGCCGTTGCTCGAGAGAGGAGGAAGAAGCTCATTATTGTAGATCGTTGACACGGAGCGGTTGAGTTGGGGTCTTATAGTCTAGTCCACCATGGGCACCGCACAAATGGACGAGCAAGATTGCACGCCCAAGTCCAACCCACTCCCTACATGCATTCAACTCACCATGGCCGGGCATGGGCAGCTGTAGTCTCTAAACATAACACGGGCAGCTATCCTGGTTAAGATAGACATGACAAATTTCGTAATGTCCTGTGCAGTAATACAGATTCCAGTTTCTGTTGTTGTCGCACTGATAGTAAGGATCGTTTGAGATAGAAGGGATTCCCCCAACCAGATACCAGTTGCAGACCACATCTCCCGGATAACACGTTTTAGGTAAACCTTGAGTAGCAAGTATAATCCTACCGTTGTCGCAACACAGCACTAGCATGCAGCCGGCGGACAAGTACACCAACAACAAGCCCAACGCCAACCCTCGACTACCTGTCAATGCCATTCTACGAATGTCGTGAACCCCTTTGACGGCTGACCAGTTTGAGAAGCAGCACTAGTCCAGAGAAGGATCACTTTGGACTAAGGGCTGATTAGTTTGAGAAGGAGCACTTTGGAGTAGGGGCTGAGGTTGCTTGCAGTAGCTGCCTCTTTATAGACAACGAACGGAAGCTGGAACCGGAGTATGCCAATCCTAACGAGCCTGGAGTATCTGGCCTAGGAAAACAAAAACAAGATAATGGCAATGAGAGGCTCAGTAAATCTGAAACGGGATGTTTTTCATCCTATGGGCTTGGAGGATCTGGCCTAGCAAAACAAGATAACGGCAATGATTCTGAAGAACTGCTCGGAATGATCCGTCGTTTCCCCTAGACCTGCTCGGAATGATCGTCCTTGAATTCTCTGGATGGTTCGATTCATTGCCTCGGCTGTGTCGTCCTTGAATTCTCTGGATGGTTTGCCTCGGCTTTCTCATCCTCGCTTCGGCGATGAGCTCGAACACCAGCCCTCTCAGAAGATCTAGACCCACCATAGTGATCATAGGCCAGCCGGATGTACTTCGCAAAAGTGTCCGACCAATGCTGATCATGAACTAGCTTACATCTTTTACATCTTCACAAGTTAAATACGCAGTGCGGAGGGGATCATGTAAAATCTTACGTCGCATATTTTAGTGTATTAACACAAGGGCTACTGCTATCTGCTTCTGATATCTTTCTTACAAAATGGGCAGGAGATCCTAGATATTGCGGCTCAAAAGATATTTTAAGGAGAGGTCACTTTGTCCATATCGTAGAGAAACAGTCTCAGCCTTCTAATAAGAGAAAGCAAAAACGTTAGTACAACAAACCTTCGACTAAAACGTAAATATTTGCCCTTAGAAGCTGGAATGAGTGGTTGCACGTGATTCTCCGTTCTTTGTTCTTACCCGTCTACGACAGACTGGCTTTGCTGGGTCTCAAGATGGGATTGCCCGCCAAAATTAAAATTCAGACTTAGCACTTAAAGACCGCTACAACATGTTGCATTATGAGGGAGAAGAGAAAATATCGGATGCATTGTTAGAGTAATGCAATTTTGAGCAGCTTCAAAGAGCATTGTTTTGTGGCAAAGATCTCCAAAAGATCACACTTGCAAAGTTTGCATGCTTCATTGAATAGACATAAAGTCCTTGCACCATAGACACATTCACACACAATGGTTGTCCTAAACAATTCGTTATACAACCACTCTTCTTCAATAAAGATGTAACTATCCTTGTAGCAAAATGATCGATTAATACAATCTTCTAAATATCTGTATCTCTATTGTATCATATCATAGAGTTAGAACTTTTTTCAATTTCTTAGCTTGCCTTCCAACATTTGTCCCAAATTCAACATGGTATCTTTGCAACCTATTCATCCATACCATGATGGCCCTCAACACTTTATTGCACATGCCTAGATGTTCATCTTGGTGACCTTGTGGCCTAAGCCCCAACTACCCCTATCTGATTTATAGATGTCCATTCTTGCTCATTGATTTTTGCAAAAGGAATACCAAACTCTTTTCAAGGCCACCCCTACTCAAACTTTTCATAATTTCTAATTTTACACAGGGTAGATGGGTTACTAAAGGGGTGATCATGATTACAGAGGCAAGCACCGCCCAATATTATCCACCTCCAGATTGAATATTGGTCATAGAGAAAAGATGAAAATGTTAACATGCCAAGCTCTCCTTTCTAGAGAAATGATGTGTACGTGAAGACTCTCAATTACCCAAGCACTCGCTCTCATGCCATTAACATGTTTTCATCTCCATTTTACTCAGTGATACCCTCATATATGAATTCTAACTTCATTAAGGACATTTCGTCCTACTAATAGTGCTTAAAAGTGAGGTTAGGGTGCCATAGTAATCTTGAACCTAAGATACCCCAAATGGCCACAGTGACAATGGAAATTTTTATTGCATTCCCATCAAAGCCCATTATTTATTGTTCTTTTTTCCCATCAATGCCCTCTTCCAATATTTGATGTCATCTCAAGCCTTATTTAAGGCAACTTGCAAATATGTTGGGGCTTGTTCCAATCGCCACATTTGCTTCCATGAACGATAACAAAGTCAAACTCTTCTTGATGAATACATGCTCACAACGTTTCCCCAATTACCTCCATCATGTATTTGTGCTTAGTTGTCTACTATGACGTAAGACTCCCAAAAAATTTCTTGATAGCATCTCCCTAATAACCTCTAGTGCCTCTCATCAACAAAGATTTCTCAAACCCTAGTTAAGGCTACCTCTATATATATATATATACATATAATGAATTAAGGCTACCTTTATATATATATATATAGTCATGTATATATATAAATAAATGAATTATTCTACATATATATAAATTGTAAAATGTATACTCCCTCATTATATATAATTCATTTATTTATATAAATTGTAGAATGTACACTCCCTCTCCCTCTTCCCAATCTTGCCCTTCCCTCCCTCCTATACCCCTCCTACATCCCCCCCGACCAAAAAAAAACCATAACCAGAGAACCCTCTCTCGTCCCCTTGAGGTAATTCCCCCCTTAGCCCTAGGGTGTTGTCTGTGTGTGTGTGTGTTTTCACTAAAAACAAATTGTGCACACATGCTCATTAATGCATGCATGTGTGTGTGTGTGTGTCAGTATTAGAACATCAATTATAAGAAGATAAAATAGTGTATGTCATGGAAACCCCTCATCCTTAAGGTACCTTTCCACCCACCCAACTCTCTCCTCCCTCAAGTAGTGTGAGTATGCCCTCCACCTCCCCCCCCCCCTCCCCTCTTCTGTAGGATGTCTAGGAGTGCATGTGTGTGTCCTTTCTATCTCCTATATTTGTGTGTGTGGACTCCTCTCTCTACCTATACATGTGCTTTCCTCCCGCTTCCCCTCAAGTAGTATGTGCATGTGCCCCATGGCCAGTGTGTACTCCCCCTCCCCCCCCCCTCCCCTTTTTTCCCCCTCCCCCCTTTATGTGAGACTCTTATCCCCCTCTTGAAGTGGGAGTGTGTGTGTCTTCCCTCCCTCTTACACCCACCCCCTCCCCTAGTGTGTATTTGTGTGTGTGGGGCCCTCTCTATTCCTACACATGTGCTTCTTGGCCAGTGTGTGCCCCCCCTCCCCTTTTCATGAGACTTTCATCCCCCTCTTTTAGTGGCAGTGTGTGTGTCTTCCCTCTCTTATATACCCCCCCCTCCCCTAGTGTGTATTTGTGTGTGGGGCCCTCTCTATTCCTACCTGTGCTTCCTCCCTCCTAGATCCCCTCACAAAATAAAAGTAGCTTTTCCCCCTCAGGTAACATGCGCTTGCACTTACTTGTGTGTGTATAATAAAATAAAATGTATAATACATAATATATATAAAGGAATTGCATTTTTTACCAAACAAATCAAGGCAACCCACATGGGAGCCAACTGTCCAATTATATATATATATATATATATATATACATACTCTCTTCTCGAATTTTTTTAGTACGTTTTTTAAAAGAAAAGAACGTGTTTTTTGAATTAAAAATGCATGTGGACGTTCAAAACACAAAGAATGCATTTTTTACAACTGGTCAACGTGCACAGCGCCCGGTAAATCCTAACACCATCTGGTATTCTCCCAAAAATATTGACCGGTGTTGGGATTTACCAGTCGGTGAAAATAAACCGGTCGGTGAATCACCACACCAACCGGTATACAACAAACCGGTCAGTGTAACAAAAAACTGGTTGGTATATTCAAGAAAATACCGGTTGGTGTAGTGTGACACTGATCGGTGTGCATGGAACAGATGTGTGGCATGCATGCATTGGCCATGAAAATTGACTGATGTGTGGACATACCGGCCGGTATGTCGAGTTGGATTCTATAAAAGGCCCCCTTTGCATCATTTTTTTCCACAATTCATCGAAATTCACTGGAATTTTTTGCAGTTTTCTGCATCTTCGTTGTTTTTCGCTTTCTCCTTCAAGCTTTTGTTGAGCTTCTGACCTCGCTATTGTTCTCAGTTAGGGCTGGGTGATTGCTCGCTTCGGTCGGTTGGATTCATCTCACCTTAGTTGAGAGAAAAGAGAGAAATATGTCATATGTTTATGCTTGCTTGCTTCTGTGTGTGTGATTGCATGATGTGTTTCACTCGGGGCCAGATGATGACTTGCTTCCACCGGTTGGATTCATCTCGCCTGAAGTAATGTTCTAGTAGTATCAGGATTAAGGCCGAGCGATGGCTCACTTCGGTCGGCAAGATTCACCTCGTCCCAATTGAGGGAGGAATAGAGAGAGAGGAATATGTATGATGCTTATTTATGCTTGCTTATATGTGTTTGAATGTGTGATGTTTATCACTTGGGGCTGGATGATGACTCACTTTGTCTAGTTGGATTCATCTTGCCTCGAGTGACATTCTATTAGGTAGTATCATGATCAAGGCCAGGTGATGGCTCGCTTTGACCTGTTGGATTCACCTCGCTTTGGTCTACTATCATATATTCATATATATTGTACATAGGTGTCAATAGAGCTAGTTACTGTCCGGATGATGGCTCGCTTTGGCCGGCTGGAATCATCTCGACGATGATCTTCCCAACGAGCTCAAGATGTGTGATCACACAATGTTGATCTAGACCATTTTGGTTCATTACATTGTGATTGCTGTTATATGTTATGAGTATGTTATCCTGTTTGTCTTTTATAGCCTATCCTTTGTCGATAGCCTGATAGGATTTGTTGGAGTAATTTGTATGAGGTGCGCTATTGCTTTTAGGGTCCACGTTATAATTATCTATTAGAAATTCATGTTAGCATGTGTGTAGATCTCAATTTTATTTCTTGATTTTTTTGCATTTGTTTTTGTAATGATTGTTGAGTGTTAATGTAATGCATTACGATTGGACCTAGATGTCTCAATTACTTAATTGCTATTTGTTGGTTTTCATATGTACTTGTCGTGACTCATCGTGGTGGTAGAACCTCACGAGTACTTACATAATGATTGTTGTGTGAATTAGATCTATACCTCTACCTTTCTCATGGTAGCTACCCCTTCAAAGAGAGAGAGAGACACTTGGAGAATCGAGTTGCAACAACTTGTCCGTAGGGTGTGCGTTCGACATATTATAACATTGAGTGAGGAGCAAATAAGAGACATTCCGCATACCGAGTCTAAGCTAGATGAAATGCATCAGCGCATACTTGCTCAATTTGATTGTAGCTAGATGATGAGGTGCAAAGAGGTGGAGCAGACAGAGGAGAAAGAGACTGTACTAAGTTTTCTACCTAGAGTGCTAGGTGATATAGTTGCACAATGGGAAATGGTAAAGCAATCAGAGCCCTTGACATACGTAGCAAGGTCAAAGTTGGATAGGTGGCTCATAAAATGGAAGGAATCCCACACTGCCATTCATGGGAAAAATCGAAAGGAAAAAGGTGCGGCTGGTAGACTATCGAATGTCGCCATGCAATATTATACCCAAGTTGCAAGTGGCTCATCAGAAAAAATAGACATGAGAAGTCGAGAATGCAAGGCACAAATAGACTTGTGCACGAAGTTTGCCACATGTGCTCTAGCACAGTACAGTCTTCATGAAAAATAGGATTTTGCTTCCATAAAAGTTCATAGCATTAGGTCTCATTACAAATCTCTTGCATTGCATTGTATATGGCCTTATGCATCTCTGAAGATAGGTAGTACATGTTGATGTCATTGTTCCTAGCATCCATCGAAAACTTAATGGACTTCACTAAATGAGAAAGCATAATCGTAGAGGGGCCTTCAACCAGAAGTTGATAATCATGTTCATCACCATTTTTGTAGTACAATCTAAGGACATATGCAGTTCCTCACTTGCACTCTCCTCCCCATTTGTCCTTCATCATATTTGTGGCCCATTTGTGGTAACGTGCCTTTTCTTTGTGCATTTATGAATGTAAAAGTCTACCCCTTCATCATGAGCAAGGTTTGTAGGAATAGCAAAGTTGTCACCTTCACACAACAAATGATTGAGGAAGTCTTCGTGGCCCTCAAAAAGGGGTTCATCTATTATGACTTCAACATCGGGCACATCATCCTCTACAGGTTTCAACAGTTTTTTATTCCATTTCATCACATAGTCCTTATTGATACACCTCTGACACACATTGCCACATAAACTGTGCATTGATCGAGAGCCAGGCAATTGTGCACAATTGTATTGTTTGGACCTATCTACATCACTAATTTTTATCTCCCAATAGAATCTTTGTATTATGTTTTCCTTCTTCTTATTGAAGGTACTACTTGATGTTGTACTTAGTGTATTCCTCAGAAAAGCCACAACATCAGAGGCTTTTTGTAACACAAATCCATTTTCGTTGAGCTGCTCTTGGGTGAGTGCTCTCTTTATGACTGCACTTGTTCCATCATGCTCTCCTTTTGCATGTCTAGACGAAAAAAAATTCCATGTTATCTATGAGTTTATGAGGGCATAGAACCTTCCAACAAAGAAAAAAGGCCTTGCAGCCTTGAATTGGGCTGCACAACCATCTAACCACACCCTATGTCTTTTAAATTGCAAGCCTAGTTCTTTCAACCAATTCCAATGACTCATAAAACAATGTTGCATAAAGAGTGTATCATGATTTTTGTCATCAGAAATGTAGACGTGCATCTCCTTTATCATAGAATTATCATCATGTTTGTGGTGGTAGGTGATATGTGCCAAGATAGTGCATTGTTCCAAGTGCTAGTGCATTGATTGGATCTCATTCTATTATTTGAATGAGTAATTCTCAACAACCAATACTATCACATCTTTTGGAAAATTTGAGAGACATTCCTTGAATTGGGCAGCCTGCCATTTGAAGATAAAATTGTGGGTGATGAATCTTTCTATGTGCTCCTCTACCATAGTCCACAAAGTACCAACATCAACTTGTTTATGAGACAAAATATTTCTGTTTTGATCTTTTTTGGCCTTGGTTTTGCCCACAACAATGTCCGGAAAAATCTGCACATTGACAACCCCCAAGCTTGCAACTTCAAGTGGGCACCTAAGACCTTCTCTAACAAACCTACATTGCGCACTACATGCCATGAGGCATTTCAACTGATGGAATGTTGCATTTACCGGTTTACTACAAAGACATGACTCCCAAATTACCATGATTCCACAGAAGACATGATCAGAAGCTGCGCATATACCATTCTCTCTATCACATAAGCAGATCTTGCAAGAACAAGCACATGTTGCTCCATGCATACCAAACGAAGGGGACCGAACATGATTGATGGACTCTTTGAAGTATATCAGTTGCATGTGTTGAATACAGCAGCAAGTATTCCTGTCCTTTAGCTTTCGCACAAAATATGATTTGTACTTCTCGAAACTACATTGCCCTATAATCACATCAGGATGCATTGAATTAAACTTCAAGAAGAACTCTGTCTACAAATAAAAGCAGATGTTCACTTCTTTAAACAACATAGAAAGCACATTAAAGCACATAGAAAAATATACAAGCATCAAAAAGCAAAATAAAAGCACATAAAAAACATAGCATAAAATCTTTCGAAGAACAAATTACAAAATCACAAGGCACATAAAAGCACAAAGAAGCACAAAAAAACACACTACTGTAAAGCACAAAAAAACATAACCAAGTATATTAAAGCACACAAAAGCACATGAAAGCACAAAAAAGCATATAAAAGTACATAAAAGCACACCACAAAAGCACATGAAAGCACAAAAAATCACAGTCAAGAATATAAAAGAACACCACAAAAGCACATGAAAGCACAAAAAAGCATATAAAAGCACACAAAGAATATAAAATCACATGAAAGCACAAAAAAAAAAAAAAAGCACATAAAAGCACACGACAAAAGCACATGAAAGCACATGAAAGCACAAAAAATCACAACCAAGAATATAAAAGCACACAAAAGCACACCACAAAAGCACATGAATGCACAAAAAAACATATGGAAGCACACAAAGAATATAAAATCACACAAAACTTGCACATGAAAGCACAAAAAAGCATATAAAAGCACATAAAAGCACACCACAAAAGCACATGAAAGCACAAAAAACCACGACCAAGAATATAAAAGCACACCACAAAAGCACATGAAAGCACAAAAAACCACAAACAAGAATATAAAAGCACACAAAAGCATATGAAAGCACACAAAAGCACACCACAAAAGCACATGAAAGCACAAAAAAGCACAACCAATAATATAAAAGCACACAGCAGGACATGAAAGCACAAAAAAGCATATAAAAGCACATAAAAGCACACCACAAAAGCACATGAAAGCACAAAAAAGTACAACCAAGAATATAAAAGCTCAAAAAAGCACACCACAAAAGCACATGAAAGCACAAATAAGTACACAAAAAAGAATATAAAAGCACATAAAATCACACCACAAAAGCACATTAAAGCACATGAAAGCACAAAAAAGCACAACCAAGAATATAAAAGCTCACAAAAGCACACCACAAAAGCACATGAAAACACAAATAAGTACACAAAAACATATAAAAGCACACCACATAAGCACATGAAACCATATGAAAGTACACATAAGCACATGAAAGCATATGAAAGTACATAAAAGCACACCACATAAGCACATAAAAGCATATGAACCAGAAAAGCACAAAGCACACAAAAAAACACCACCAAAGCACATAAAAGCACAAAAAAATAATAAAAAGAACAACCAAGCATATAAAAGCACACAGAAAGGATTGAAGCACAAGACAAACATGAAAATCTTACCTGCGACTCTTCAAGAAAATGAGTTGGATGAGCAATGTATTGCTTTCTAGCAACACGTTGGTGACATATATCCTTTTTGTTTGGAGACACTTGAGTGTTCTCTGTCCAGAACTTGACAACAAGTTGCATGACTTCCTCATCAAAAGCACAAATTGGAAGCTGACGTTTGCATAAATCTAGTGGAAGCTTCTCTCCAGCTTCATCGCACGAGAGAATTTGATGGGCATGATGAAAAGCTCTTGGATGTACATCTAAAATTCTAGAGACCTAGCCAATGAATACCTCATGGTCTCTTCGCAATGCATTCAACAAGCAAGTGAGAGTGCTTCTTTTGACAAATGATTCATCACTTGATCTGGGATTCTTTAGGATTTGCAGAGATTCTTTCAGAGCAAAAAGCAGTGTTGCGCTTGCATTCTGCTCTGTTGTATACTTTGAGATGCATGGGTCATGAAGCACTTGCTGAAGTACCTCTGAACCTTTCTTCTTTGAAGAGGATGCTAATTTCTTTTGTATAAACAACACAATATTTTTTGTCATTGTGCAAAAATCATCTTCCTCATCTAACTTACATTTTTTTCTTCTTCTTTGTTCCCTCTTCCTTGATGCTTCCCAAGCCCTTATAGTCTTCTTTTCTAGGGAGCAAAAGAATGATATTGTCGTGGCAGATGTACCTCCCTATCCTAGGCTCATAGGGTTTTGGGAAAAAATTGTCTCAAACAAAATGTCCTTTGTCTTCACATGCAAAGGTCTAACAAAGTCCAAGTCTAGAGATTGCATGGCATCTTCCATACCTCTGTCAAGTAAAATCTGTAGCGATTGAAGCAGATTCTATGTGATCATGGTAGGCTATTCATTTTCTTGCGGCTTAAGGTCGGGCAATCATGAAGCACTGTGCTGGGGGCAAAATTTAGCTCCAATAGACATAGGATTTGTTGCAATCTTGATCATAGTGGAATGTTGGGAAGCTCTATCAGCTACTCATCTTGCTACTTGAATTGTTAGTGCAACTCAAGCTACTCCAGAAGAAAACATGAGAAAGAAGAAGTAGTAAGTTCATCACAATTGGTGATTACTTCACTTGTGGTATACACAACAACAATTCAAAGTTGTTTGTTGGGGAGAGATGGACATTTCTTCAGAGCCCTTAGTCCTTGATGGTGAGTTTGAAGCAATCTATGCTAAAAGGTTTCATGTTTGTGGACTTGTTATTAGCAGTAGGGAGAAAATCTATTGGGGCGACAACATGCATGGGAAAGTGTCACCTTTGAAAGCTTTGAGATTCTCTGTGATCACGACAGGTTGTTCATTTTCCTATGGCTTAATGTCCAACAATCACAAAGCAGTGTGATGGGGGAAAAATAGTCACACGATTTGCTGCAATCTTGATCATAGTGGAATGTTGCAGTCCACGCATGGCAGGAGAAACACCCCCCACAAACCCACGATCTCAATCCTGTTACGGCCTACCTGAATAGCATAATTTTATTATTTGAACATACAAAACCAACTCGTGAGTTGTGTGCTATGAAGAAGTGCTCAAAGCACAGTGTCCCAGACAGTGCTTTTTGTGACACCTTCCCATGCTAAGATCCTATACATAAATGTGCATTTCCCCCTCTTAAATTGTGGGTCATCCTTTGCCTTTGGGAATAAAACCTAGAAGATAGGCTGAAAGGAAGAGGAAGGAAATATGCAAAAATTTAAGTCCACCTGAATCAAAAACTGGTCGAACGAATTATGACTGTGTGAATGACAATTTGTATGGCTGCATGCTAAACATGTCAAAGCTGAACATGTCATAAGTCATCATGGATTGTGCAGCTACTTTGAAGAGGCATCCAGATGTGAAGCTAGTCAATGTAAGCTGTGAAGATGTGATCCGGTTGGTTGTGACATACGAGGGTCTCACCAACCCAAAAGAGCTGATAGCAATGTGTGAGGTATGCTACAGTAATGTTATCTCTATCGAATGATGTGGGGTTGAAGAAGACCACATAGTGGGGTGGACAGAGTGATCTAGGCACTGAAAATCTGGGGCCGAAGAGTAAGAAAACAATACAACGCCTGTGCTCAACAGATAACAGGATCTCATATGCAAGAGAGAAAAGTAGATAGTATGGAGAATCAAAAATTTGATTACTGTAAAACTGATACAATAGATGGCACTGCCTCCCAGCCATGCGCTCCTATGAGAGAAGCTTCGATGGCGTGCTGGAAACAGTAGAGGATGGAGGTTGGATGCTAAGGAATCAGGGTTGCTATAGCCAGTGATAAAATGGGCTTCACGAGCTTGCTCTTATATAGCCACCAGTCATAGTCGGTTAGACCCAATTGGGTGACCGACCCAGTCCACCCAAAACGGCTGACTGGGGGTAGGCCACTGACCACATGATAGAATCGTGGCACAAAATAGAGCAACTAACCTACGATAACCGTTCGGCCCAGAGCCATCCGGGATCATTCGGGGCTCTAAACGGGCCCCGCAACCCGAGAGTGGGCTGCCTCGAGAAATGCTCCATCTACCCTCAGTGCGGTCAGTAACCTGTCACTGATCTCTTGCTATCCACGTCTCCTGCCCCCCCAATCCGAGTCACAAAATCTAGTCAAGATGTTGCCCTTGGTATAGGTGATGCCATAATCAAGTGTGCCTGTAATGTATTTCAGAACCCGCATCCCTGCCCTCCAATGGTTCTCCTGGGGCTTATTGGAAAACCTGCTTAGTACACCAGTCGCAAAGCTGATGTCCGGCCGCATGTTGCACAAGTAAATCAAGTTGCCCACAAGCCTTCTATACTTCGCTTCATCCACTAGTGGTGATGAATCCTCGTTTGAGAGCTTCACATCAACCTCCATAGGGGTGCCAACTATCTTGCACTCAGCCATGCCAAATGCCTTCAGTATCTCTCCAGCATACTTCAACTGTGAGATGAAGATCTATTTTGGCTCTTGCCAAACTTCAATCCCCAAACAGAAATGCATCAATCTGAGGTCCGAGGTCTGTCATTTCAAACTCTCTTCCTAGAAAATGCTTTGTTTGCCAGATCTTCTCTTCATGGTTCCCTGTTATGACAAGGTTGTCCACATAAAGGACCACGATCATACACTTGCCTCCTTCTCTGAAGATATATAAATTTGCATCAGATGGGCTCCTCCTGAACCCGTTTTATAGAAAGTAGGCATCAATTCGCTGGTACCATGCTCGTGGGGCCTGTTTCAGCCCGTAAAGTGCCTTCTTCAGTTTACAGATTTTACCTTCTGAACCGGGGATCACAAAACCTAGTGGTTGTTCCACGTATACCTCCTCCTTGAGATCTCCATTCAGAAAGGTGGATTTTACATGATCTGAAACATGGGCCAACTTCCCTGGGCTGCTATGGCCAAAACACTGCGAATTGTGGTTAGTCGAGCTGTGGGAGCAAAAATATCCTGATAATCAAAACCATGTACCTGTGTGAATCCTTTTGCCACGAGCCGAGCCTTGTACTTATCCAACGTGCCATCGAACTTGTACTTGGTCTTGTACACCCACTTGGTGCCGATTACCTTGCATTTTGGTGGTCGATGCACAAGGTCCCAAGTGTTGTTCTTCATTATGGAGCCATACTCTGACTACATAGCCTCCATCCACCTATCATCACCCTGTGCCTCTTTAAGACAATTGGGTTCGTCAGCACAGATCACCTCTATCATCAAAGCGTAGTTGACCAAGTGTTCCTGCGCCCTTCTTTACTCCTCTAATCTCTTGGACCTGCGGTGTTCGGATGGTTCCTCCTCAATGGTTGGAGGTTCTCTGCTGTCCAAAAGCTGCTTTATCCACTTCGGGAATGGCCGTTGCTGTTGTGGTTCTGTAGGCTCTTCTTCCTCTTCTTTATCTTGAATCCTCCCAAGCACCATGGGGGGAGTTCGGTCTGCTATTGGTGGTTGTACTGGATGGATATCCTGGTCCTGGTTGTCTGGGAAGGAAGCATTCTCCTCCAATTGATGCAGTTGTTTTGAGAAGACCACATCGCGACTTACTATTACCTTCTTGGTAACAGGATTATAGAGACAGTAACCCTTCGCCTCTTCATTGTAGCCCAAGAAAATACACTTCCGGCTCTTCGGTTCCCATTTGGTCCTGTTAGCATCAGGGACATGCACAAAATAGTCACATCCAAAAACTCCGAAATGTGCAGCTGAAGGTTTCTTACTAGAAAAGGCTTGCAGTGGAGTCATCCCATTCACAGCCTTCGTGTAGCTACGATTCAAAATGTAAACTGTTGTGTTACATGCTTCAGCCCAGAAAGTCTTTGGCAAATCTTTCCCTTTCATCATACTCCTGCCCATTTCGCAGATGATGCACATCTTGCACTCTGCTACTTCATTTTGCTGTGATGTATGTGGCGGGGGTTTTTGCCTCTTGATCCCGCGACTTTTGTAGTAACTTTCGAATTCACTTGATGTGAACTCACCACCTCTGTCTGATCTCAACTTCTTCACCTTCCTTCCCGTTTCTTTCTCGACCATTACATGCCATTCTTTGAACTTACTAAAAGCCTCATCTTTAGTCTTTAGGAAGTATATCCATATCCTTCTACTGTAGTCGTCAATCAGCGTCATGAAGTAGTAGGAACCACCCAAAGCTTCTGTCTCCATCTTTCCACAGAGGTCCATGTGAACGAGCTTTAGAGGAACATTTGCCCTGCTGGCCTCTTTAGGAAAGGGCTAGCAATGCTGCTTGCCCATCATGCAAGCTTCACATACATCAGGTAGATCTGTAATTTTTGATAGGTCTGCACACTTTTATGCATCTCCTTTAAAGAACTAAGGTTTAGATGACCAAACCTCTCATGCCACAGCTTAGTGTTCTTCACATCGGCTCGAGCACTGAAAGCTGAGAGTTCGTAGATGTTGTTGCGCCGCGTACCTTTACCAAGACCTTCCCTTGAAGATCCAAAACCTGTGCACCATTCTTATCGAATTGAACTTTGAGGTCTCAATCCGTGATTGCAAAAATAGACAACAAGTTCCTCTTGATATCTGGCACATAAAGAACATCGGACAACTGTTTTACAACTCCATCTAACTTGAGAGCAATCATACCTTTTCCTTTTGCTAGACATTTTGCATCATTACTGACTACTACCAGGATGTCATTCCCTACTGGCTGTAGAGAGGTATACCAATCCTTTCGACTGGTCATGTGGCGTGATGTACAACTGCCAATAATCCAAGGTTCTTCCACAAGTACATGAACTGAATCTCCTTAATTGCTATGAACAGCTCTATTGGTACTGCCTACGTGCTATTGCTGGACTCTTTCTTTACTCCGTTCTTCTCATCTGCAATCTTCTTTTGACACTCATTCTGCTTGTGCCCTACCTTGTTGCAATAGAAGCACTTGATCTTCTTCTTTCTCTTTTTATCATCAGAAGAAGATGGGTTACCAGAGCCCTTACCCTTACCTTTCTTTGATCCAACCGAGAAAGCCGAATCTTCTCCAGTCCTCATCTTTTGACGCATCTCCTCCTCTAGAAGAATTACGTTGAAATCCTCAAAGTTGAGGGGCGGATTTCTATTCTGCGTATTTAGCACCGTAACAAGACCGTCGTACTTTGGTGGGAGAATCCGTATGCACCTTTGTGCTAGATTCTCGCTGGTGATGGTGATGCCAATCGGAGTCGTCTAATCGTGTAGATTCTTCACCTTGGTGATGAACTTCTCTGCCGTTTCAGACTCAGACAGTTTCTCGTTCGCGAGTTGAGTCTCTAGATTTTGAATCCACGTCTGATTCGTGGTCTCGTATTGATTTTTCAAGATTGTCCATGCCTCCTCCGCTGTGGTGACATGTTGAATTAACGCCATGATAGAATCACTTACACTGTAGACAATAGAACACATCGCATCTGCATTTCTTCTTGTCCACGCGAGAATCTCATCTGCAGTTAGTACTATCTATTGTGCTACATTGGCTAGATTCGGTCTCACAACCGGCTTCAAGTCCACCCCAGTAGCAGTATCCCAAAGCTCGTATGTGCTTAGGATGGTCTTCATCTTGAACTTCCAGAGTGAATAGTTAGTGCTGTCCAACTTTCTGCTTTCGTCGAACGGTGGGATTCGCAATCTTGCAGGCTGGGCCATCTCTGACAATCTACTTGCAAACAAAAACACACTACCAAATCTTCTTAATAGAGCCCAAGCTTTGATACCATGTAAGAAAACAATACAATGTCTGTGCTCAACAGATAACAGGGTCTCGTATGCAAGAGAGAAAAGCAGGTAGTATGGAGAATCAAAAATTTGATTAATGTAAAACTGATACAATAGATGGCATTGCCTCCCAGCCATGTGCTCCTGTGAGAGAAGCTTCGATGGCATGCTGGAAACAGTAGAGGATGGAGGCTGGATGCTAAGGAATCAGGGTTGCTATAGCCAGTGATAAAATGGGCTTCACCGGCTTGCTCTTATATAGCCACCAGTTGTAGTCGATTAGACCCAATTGGGTGACCGACCCAATCCACCCAAAATGGCCGACTGGGGGTCGGTCTCGAAATCGGCCACCGACCACACGATAGAACCATGGTGCAAAAGAGAGCAACTGACCTACGATAACCGTTCGACATCCGGGATCATTTGGGGCTCCAAACGGGCCCCGCAACCTGAGAGTGGGCTTCCTCGGGAAATGCTCCATCTACCCTCAGTGCGGTCAATCATGGGATGCCTTCCTACACTTGCATGTAGTCTAGTTGGCAGTGTGCCAACTCTATCTAAAGTCGTCCAGCCATCAGGCCACACATGGCCCCCATCTGGTGTCGAAACCATGATCTACCGGATAACCGAGCTACTCAAATGCCTTCTCCTCATATGGGGGGCTTACAAGTAGAGTTAGCTGGTTCTTGCGTAGTTACACGAGAGTGGAGCATTGATATCTAACACGAAGTTGCAGGTGTGATACGTTGCTCTGTTGATGGATAGGCCTGTACAAATGACAAGGTATAGCAACCTACCAAACTTGTATGCTCAATTGTCATGAGTTGAAGGTCTTATGATGTGTGCATGGCTGGATCCTCATGGTTGGAGCATTGAGGGAGTAGGCCGAGTGGTGTTGCTTGCCTTTCCTTGCCCTGCTGAACATGGAGGTCACTAAGTTTGCTAGCTATAAGGCACCATAGAGTTCGTGCTGTAGGACGCACTCTGCATTAGAGAAAGAGTATTACTTGGTGACATCACATTACAACATTGTGACAGCAAAGAAAATGTTGCAAACATATTTAACAAACCACTTGGGAAAGAGCAAGGAAATTCCCATTAAAGGGGTCTGATGGAATGTAATGTTCACTCCTTCTTCATTCCCCATAATCATTATCTTGAGGGAAGGCCTACTTCATGATGTTGATCTTGAGGGAAGATTTTGAGGGACCATCTAAATATCATGTTATCATATGTGCATAGCACTAGACCAAAAGAGTGCTAAAAAGGAAAGGGTTGGAAATTCTTGATGTATAGCAGTGAACTAGCTAGAGCCCACTTCCGTGAGCTCCAACAAAAGGATCCCAATATTCTTTGATGTATATCATGGAAAGGTCCTTGTTTCCCTTGTCTTAGCTAGGTCCACTACTATACATCAAGTGTATGATGTGACCAAGGTAATCCCAACATTTCTCCACAAATTCACACTTGCACTTAGCAAAGAGTTGGTATAATCTCAATACCGCAGATACATACCTTGAGGTCGCAATTGATCTCCCCTTGATCTCAAGGCAATCTTGCCAAGCCTCCGCTGTCTATTTATTTCAAGAATGTTTATGGCTTTGTAAAATAAGATGAACAATGTTCATGGGGACTGCCTTTCGTTATTTGTTTGGTTTTTCCTATTTACGTCTTCCTTGTTGTTTATTGCAATGAAGGACAAATGATTGAGTGGTCTGGCCAATACGCAATAGTTGTTTTGTGTGTATTGTTTGTCATTGTTGCCCTTGTCCATATGTGGTCAATAATAGAGCCATAAATTGTTGTGGGTTGCGTGATGAGTTGTGTCATATTGTTTCGTTCCATGAATTGTAGTAAATTGGACTTGCTTTTGTTGGTGTTGTTGTAATAAATATTGAAATCGCCGCCGATAGTGTATGTTTCTATGTGAGTTGGAATATTGTCGTATTGCTCTTGCAAGATTTTTATTAGTGTGGTTTGCTTTGTATGTGGTGGCTTGTAAATGTTTAGGATAGCAAGCTATTTTCCCGAGCTATCTTGTAAAGTCGTGACTAGGCACTCGCACGCTTCAATGATAATGGCTTTGTTGTTGATGTTTTGGTATTTCCTTTTGAAATACATTGTCAAGCCTCACCCTTGCATTGTGCTAATGTTGTCAAAGCCTGTTAATTAAATGTTAGATGTTGATTGGTTATGTGTTTCTTGGAGGCAAAGTATGGACGTGTTCATCATTGTTGATGTATTTCTTGTCTTCTTTGTGGTATTGAAATGATCTTGTGTTCAAGCTTTGTAGTGTTTTGGCCAGTTGTTGTGATTGTATGCACTGCTTGTTCGAAAGTCCATGCCCTTTGTGATTGAAGCCTTTCAATCTCATGTAGGATTGTTGGGTCAACTCTTATCATTTTTTGCTCTATTTGGCATAGGAGGTACAAGTTTTGAGGGTCCCTGACACGCAAGAGGGATGTGTAAATAAGGCCATGTCCTCTTACATGGGAAGGATCAAATGCTAGCGTTTCCATGGTGAGGCCTTGTGAATGGTGGATTGTTTTAACGGAGGCTAGCTGTATTGGGAATTGTGTCCTGCAAAGTGTTGCTTAAGTGTTTTTTTCCAATTTGGTATTCTCTTGTTATTTGTGGTATTGGTGTCCAGTTTTTGTTTTTCATGTTGCCACACAAGTGCATGTTTTGTGCTCATGCATTCTTGCAGTTTGCGGGTCGCTAAATTCTATCCAAACCACGAGGGTTTGTTTTGCATGTTTGAGTCTCAAAATGTACCGTCTTCTCTGTTGACAATGCCTTTGGCAATGTCTAGGTTCCCTAAGCATATTTCAATTATCATTCCTTGTTTAGTTTGAGCTCCATGTGAAGGTTAGCAGTTTATTTTGGGCTTTTTGGGACACATATTGTCTTGCTACATGTTCTGTGCTTATAGTCTATTGCTTTGAGAATTTGTGGCTTTGCTTGTAGTGTTTGGAAGACATATTCATTGTGTTTGTCTTTGTCTATGTTCATGTAGTAAAGGTGTGGTACTTCATGCTTGTTTAGAACTGGGTTCATGTAGAGTTTGTTTAGAGTTGCAATGTCTTCGTTGGTTTGTGCGCCTACTCGTACTTTGTTTAGTAGTTGTAGGAATGGCCCCTCTTGTTGACACATAGGCTATTTTAATTTGTAATACTGTATTTCCTTCTCCCAACATGACCCCAACAATGATGTTCCATGTGAATGTTGCGCGAGAAGACCCAGCTCTCTCTTATTGTGCTATTCTGGCAAAGGTCTCCTGAGAATATAACATCGACTCCTCCGAATGGTTCGTCATGGTTGTGCTTTATTTCACAGATTTGCATGTCTACAGCCATCCTAGATCAAGCCGTATCTCTTGATCCAGGAAGAACTTGAGGGTGCTCTAAAAAGGAAAGTCGCTCAATTTTTTGTGCTCTATGCGCTCGTTACATCACATGCACATTTCAACGCAAGTATCACTCACTTTTGAGCCTCGTTGTGATGACAAAACCACTTCCTACACGCACATTAGCCTATACATCGACACATTTGACCCAGCACTTAAAAAGAACAAAAGAAAAGGAATTATTTATTGTTCTTTCATCGATCGATGGTTGGTATAGATCTAGATCAGAGTAGACTAGATCACCATAGAGGGGATGCTTTGAATCTCCCCAAGTTGCCAATCTAAGCCATGCCCGAAATTCCCAACTAGTACCTACTCAAAGTTAGTCCATACACTCACATACGGTCTCACATCATCACATTACCTGAAAATTGACATTCCCTAGTTCAGTGAGCAGACTTCAGAGTTGTTCAGAGGCATTGCCAATTGTTCAGTGGGCAGATAGCATATGATTTGATTACACACACACATGCTATCATTGTAAAGCCTATTCGGCTATTTCATGGCATTGTGCATATCATTTCAGCCTTGTAAAGCCTCTTGGCTATTCCCGACATCATTTGCCACAAGCCTTGTAACGCAGATTGGATTTTATATATTGCAGTTCTATCTTCACTCCAACAGTTTAGTTTCACTTGGCACAATCAGTGTTTTGCAGTTGATTCATACAGAGATTTTCACGACACTTTGAGTACATTTCTTGCACCATGTCTATGACTAGCAACCTCAATCTGGAGGCATCTATTTAGACAACTCTAATTATGGCACATGGAAATACCGAATGGAGACCATTCTTATACTTCAGGACAAATGGGAGTATGTCGATGGATCTACACCTAGACCATTGGACGATCCAGCTAGCAGTAGCTCTACTCCACCTGTTGTCATAGCACCAGTAGTGGGATCTACAGCTACACAAACCGTTCCCGCACTTGTAGCAGATCCTTCCATTGCCCGAGCTCAGGCAAAATGGGATAAGAAAGATAAGTACGCATATCATCTGATCAAGTAGAATGTGCAAGATGTCATGCTATGACAGCTCAACACAATCAAGACATCAAAAGAATCATGGGATATGTTCGCAGCTCTCTACGAGTCCAAGAACACATCTAGGATTCTCACACTGAGAAACCAAATCAACTAGAGTTTCCGCAATAGCAGCAGCAAAACCGGTCATGCTTATGTACTCCGGATTAAAGACTACAACAATCAACTCACAGCAGTAGGAGAGACTATGAGCCTAGCAAAAATGGCTCAAGTAGTCCTAAATGGACTAGGAGAGGGATGCAAGAATCTAGTTCAAAGTATTGCCATCCAATGGCAAATTCCAACACTGGAAGAATTCCAGTCAGTCCTACTTGGTGAAGAACTCAGCACTCAGGCTATTCATGCTCAAAAAGGTCATTCTAATGATCAGGCATTCACAGCTTTAGACAAAAGCAAAGGCAGAGGTAGATCATTCCAGAGAAGTGGACATCATCCAACAAAGTGAGAATCAGCATCAGCATCAACATCATCCTTAGCAACATTAGAATCAGCAAAGAGGAAATCATTCCAACCGAGGAAGATTCCAAGGATGAGGGAATGTATCATCTACCTTGACTAGCCTTATGCTCAATCTGGGTTCCCAAGGTTTGCTGGATCATCACTAGTTACGAGCAGTACCAACGTGTCAAACATCCAGTGCAACTACTGTCACAAGTTTGGACACTATGAAAGAGATTGCCACAAGAAGCAGTATGACCAATGTGGTCAATCCAGTAGTAATCGAAGGGAATTTTCACGGTAGAGGAAATCATCATGGTGGACATTCTTCAGCAAGTCCATTTTGCATGAATATTGCTGCTTTATGCCATGCTCCTGTAGGAACCTTGCAAACTCATTTGAGAGGTACTCTCCCTCTCCATCTGACCTTAGGCATTTTATTTGCAAGCTTGTTTCTTTTTCAACCATAGCTTTAAAAGCTTTGAAATACCCAAACACTTCACTTTTCTTTTTCATAAAATACACCCAAACTTTTTTGCTGTAGTCATCAATAAAAGTGACAAAATAATGACATCCTCCAATAGATGCAGCTTTAGTAGTCCACACATCAGAGTGGATTAATTCCAATGGCCTCTTACTCTCTTGAACATGTCTAGGAAATGGTTTCCTTGCCTGTTTTCCAAATTGACAGGCTTCACATACCTTACGCATTTCTGCAATCTTGAACTTAGGCAATCCTGCAACAATATTTTGGGCCTGCATTAATTTAAGTCATTGTACATTAACATGACCAATGCGTTTATGCCAGATATCAATATCTACAACTACATCGGTCCCATGTGCAAACATTGCTGCACTCAATTCAGGCATGTCTACACCCAACATAAACATCCTGACCTTCTTCTTCCCTTTTGTGATCAAGCGACCTTTATTTTTCATATCCTTAAGAAAGCATCCATGAGGATTAAATTTGACTTGCAAGCCCCGGTCAACCATTTGACCAACAAAAACTAGGTTCTTGGTGATATTTGAGACATGAAATACATCAAACAGGTATTTCTTTTTCCCATCCTGCATAGACAAAGGAATTTTACCAATTTGCACAATAGGATATGCAGTATCATCACTAGTTTCCCCAAATCGTGGTCTTTCCATTTTCCTTGCATCCTGCATCCATTCTGCATAATCTGTCATGTGGTTTGATGCACCTGAGTCAACATACCACACATCATTGCTTTCTTCTGCACTTGTCACAGAATTGGTCATGTCTACACCATAAACAAATGCTGATTTCTGTCATCACCTTGTCTACTAGAGGATGCATAATTGCCTTGCTACAATTTTCTAGTCATGGTGTCATTCTGCTTTTTATAGCAGTCTTTAACCATATGACCCATTTTACCATAGTAGTAGCATTCAACATTGATGTTTGCATTTTGGCCTTTCTGCCATCCACCATGACCTCTTTGGCTCCCCTTGCCTCTAAAGTTACCACGTCCTCCTCCATAGGACTGGTTTTCTTGAATTTGCTGCATATTTTGATTTCTGCCACGACCTCCAGATTGGCCTACTCTACCTCTGCCTCTACCCCTTCCAGCATTTGAGTAGAAGACAGTTTCTTTTGAAGTTCCTCCTGAAGAAGATGCACCACCATTTCTCTGCTCTTCAGAAATTAAAAGAGCAATCAACTCCCCAAAATTACGAAAATTCTCACGGATGGCAATGGATGTCCGGAACTGTGCATAATTTTTTCCTAGACCATTCAAGGTCATAGAAACTAAATCATCATCTTCCACTGGCGACCCAATGGAAGCAAAGTGCATTTGCAATCTTCTTCACCTTCATCTGGTAGTCATTGATGCTCATATTTTCTCTCTGCACATTATGCAACTCCTGCTTGAGCTGCATTTTCTTGGCTTGTGTATTTGTGCTATACATTTTTGTCAAAGTATCCCATGCCTCCTTCGGCGTGCTTGCATCCTGAATATGCACAATCATAGAATCTGAAATACTAATAGACAGCTAGTACATAACTTTTCTGGCTCTCTCATGCCATCCTTTAAATGCTTGCAACTCCTATTGATTTGGAACATTAGGAATAACCGGTTCTTGTTCAGCAGCTCCAGTAATGAACTCCCAATAGACTTTTCCCTTAAGGAAATTCGTCATTCTAAACTTCCATGCTTGGAAGTTGTTCTTGTCAAAATTTTCAGTGAAAATCTGTGAAAGAGCATCAGACGCCATTACAAAACACTGCAAAAATATTCTGTCGCTGCAAAAAACACTTCTTCTGCCTCACAAGGGCAAATCTGCAAAACTGACGAAAGTGGTATTTGACCACACAGTCACTTCCTAGTGATGATTTTGCATCAACGGGCAATAAGAATGATTCTGTCACTCCCAATATCTCTGTGCACAGGCATACGATGCAATTTCTGCGGCAACTTTTCACCGACCTGCAGAAAAATGGTCGCACAGCAAAACAAGTCGCTTTTCTAAGTGCCTGCGGAAAACTTCCGCCTTCAAAACGAGCCCCAAAATGGCCTCGAATCAAAAAAATAATGTCATCGAGGGCTTTGCCTTCACCTGCAGCATATACTACCCTCTCACCACACCACAAAGGGACAATCAGTGGCCGGACTTTGTGAGGGCGCCACACAACTTACATCTTGGGCTCGCCATGGACGGTGTGAATCCTTTCAGGTTACGCTTGACATCTTGGTTGACATGGCCCATAGTCGTGGTGAATTACAATATCCCACCATGGCTAACAATAAAAAAGGCACACCTCATGCTTGCACTACTTGTGCCAGGGAAGTACAAGGCAAAAAATATGGACGTGTACATGGCATCTTTGATAGAGGAGTTACAAATATTATGGAGGGGAGTGTGGGTCTTTGATATTTCCAGAGCTCCTAGACATACCAATGATATTTTGGTCAGGGGTATCTTGATGTGGACCATGCATGACTACCCAGGATATGGATAGTGCGCAGGTACGTGGTTGTGTCTTTACATGTATAATATAGGATTATGCTTTTATGACTCTCTTTCACACGCATGTCTTATACTAACACATTCATGCATGTGTGCAGGACTTGTTACAAGTGGGTACCATGCTTGTCCTATTTGTGGACCGGGTTTGAAATCGCTTGCACTCCCTGATCGTTTTGATAATCTTGTAGAGTATCATGAGTGGTCAGAACAACAAAAAGCCGAGGAGATTAAGCATGCACTCCAAGCACTCGCAGTAGCATGGTACCATCGGTTAGATGGTCAAGTTAAATTCTCTTGGCTGCATCTCAAACTAGCTCTTTGTTCAGCTTTTGGAAAGACTGATACTGTGAAAGATGCATTAACTCAATTGCAAGATTTGAAGCATCTACCAAATGAGACGGTATCTCGATTCGGTGTCAGAAGGAAGGAGTCTCACTTGCAGCTTTCTCACATACACAATGGGGGAATACACACAAAGGTGGAGGCTGAAAACAATTTTCCTCTTCTTAGTTGTGAAAGCCAAAAGAACTCTCTCAAGTACAAAAGAGTAGGTGAACCCTATATGTGGGTCTCAAACCAAACTCAGCTAGCTAAAGTGGCATACTAACTGAGCTAGTAACTAGAGTACATAAAGATAGCTGTCATCCAACTATTATTCATGGGCGGTGTACAACCCACATCTACAGCTAACAAGTCGGTGACATAAATGCACAACGGTCACCCTGGCATATCACGAGTGGAGCTCCATATCTCAACACTATCCTCTTTTGGGAATTCCAACATGTACCACTAAAATCCAATGGGAAAGTCAATCTCAAGCATCCTCTTTTGACAGTGCTCAACTGATAGCCTGTGGCAACAAGGGCTGAAGTGCAATCTAGGGCAACAAGGATGAGACCATTGTGTGTGTAGAGTAGCGGCAAAGCTTCGCTTGAGCCTAAAAGATGGTATGATGAATCTTAAAGGATGAGGATAGCCAAAATCTTCTTTAGAAAAGATCCGATCATACTTCCAAAATCAGGATCTAGAGAGAGAAATACTAAATCTAGAGAGAGAAATACCAAAAGCCAACCCTTTTTGAGGTCCCCCCACTATGTAGAGACCCAAAAGGTCCCCCCTAAAAGTGGAGGGACTCTTTACTCATTCTCCCTATGCTGTCCAAGGGTTGTCACTTTTGTTGCAAACCTCACAGTTCTGGACTTGTGAGATGGAAAATGAGGTGTGCTATCTTCATCTTCATAACTTGTTTGAAGATCTATCGTGACACTCTTTACCACCTCCTGATACCTCAAAGGCATAGAGTGATCACCCAAGGATGAGGGACTTCTGGAGTTAGTGGTTGACCTTAATGCCTGTGTGCCCTTCGAGTTTGTTTCCGAATCATTATCAGGATCAAGCAAGGGTGGTCTATTCCTGGGTGTACTGTGTACCTTGGAGGGGGAGAATGACCTTGGGGGGGGGAACACTTGTCGAACTGATTGAAGTTGAGGTCTCCACTGCTGACTCTGAGTCATCGTTACATTTGTCGCCTTTTGTTTGTGACCATGTCAAAGTGCCCAATAGCGCGTCGAACAAATGGGGGTTGTTGGCCTCCCCCACCACTACTACATCAACCATTTTCACTTGGGATGTGGGTTTCGCTCTTTCATTGGGACAATCTTTGGTGTGGTGATCATTTGTGTTGCATTGTGTACAAGAGGGTCCCCCAAATGGCTATGTACAATCATCTTGGTAGTGGCCATACTCGCCACATCTATAACACATGATGGGTCTTCTAAATTTTGTAACTCTACCTGCACCTCCATGTCCAACTCAAAAACCACCCCTTCGACCACATTGATAATGGGGTCCATAGCCACCTCCTGACATAGGTGGTTGTGGTACAGTGCATAGTAAGGTTGAGGGTAGAAATAAGGGGCACCAATTGAATTGGGCATAGGAGCTTGGAGCAAAGGGTGAGTCAAAAGAAATGGAGGTGGCATGACAGGAGCAGGAGGTGGCTCAGATGCTCATGCAAGAGGGGGAGTAGGAGGTACTGGTGCTAGACTAGAAGTTATGGGTATCATTCTATTGAATGCAACAACAACTAGAGGTTCCCCCGAAGTATACTCTGGGAGAAGCTTCCTTGCTCCTTTGAGGTACCTACACTCAGAGGCATCATGTCCATGGATCTCACAAAATGTACAAAATGAGGTAGAAGTAGGTACCTTACGCCTTAGAGGGACACTGCTAGTGACCATGGTTAGAACCCTTGCATTCTGTGCACTAAAAACCACTTTGAATCTGGGCCTCTAAATCTGGGCCTCAAAGGACAACTAGCCATACACCTTTATTCTATCCTTCATGCCTTCTTTGATTTCTTCTAACTCCTTCTTGAGTTGCTGCCATGTGGAGGATCCCTCCTCCGCATGGGAGTTGGGTGGTCGTAGTCATTGATGAGGCAAAACTTAGTTGGACCATTCCATCTTGACAACTTCTTTTAGGAAGTCTTGAAGTGAGGCATGTTCAAGGAGTTTATCAACCAACCTTATAGCAATGGTAGGGGGTAATTCTTTCAAAAACCACCCCTTCATGGCAACATCATTAGGTGGCACAAACATCTTCACTGCCGCCAATACCCTCATCCTTGTGTACATCTGAGAGATGCTTTCCCCAGGCTTCATGGTGTTAGTGGACAACTCCTGGACAATCATATGTCCAAACTTCTCCAATTTTAAAGTCCGTAGAAACTCCTCCCTTAGAGCTGTCCAAGTTTAAAAATGGTCAACCAAAAATTGGCTATACATACATCGGCTGCATCCTCTAATGATGAAGGAAAGATGTGTAGAAAGGCATGTTCATTCTTCACACCCTTGGCTTTGCATGCTGTGAGAAACTTCCTCACATGAGCTTCTGCATCCTCATGTAGGTGACCTTTGAACTTCTAAGTCTTCATATGGACTTTGTTGAGTAACTCAATAAGTCTTGCTTTTTCTCCAGGACTGAGAACCACCGCACTCACCCTGGAAGTTGAGGCAGAAGGAAGAGCAGAAGGGCCTCTTGATGGAGCAGTACTCAATGTGGGTACTAAGGAGTCATATGGTGGAGTATATAATGGGACAACACCCCATGTAGGTGTGGGGGTTAAAGGTCACTGTGCCTTAACCCCAGTTATGTACAATACTCAAACACATATATAAATGAATGAAAAAGAAGATTAGGGTGGTTCTGCACCCACCAAAACTTGTGTGGCTCTCTGTCTCTCTCTCTCGCTCTCTCTCCTTCTTCTGTTCTTGCTTCCGTTGAGAGCACTCTCAACTGGTATCAGAGCTCGGGTGATCTAGCTGAGCGTGCGTGAATGCTTGGAAGCTCAGCAGCTCTGTGGGAGGAAGGAGAAGCTCTGTGGGAAGCTTTGTGGGTGACTTTACTTGCATCCGAGTGTGCAGAGACCTTGGAGGAACCTTTTGGAAAAGTCACTTTGGCTTTGCGAAGTGGTTTTGAAAGCCTGTTAAGAGCTTTCAAAGAAAAAGTCGTTTTTTGAGCTTTTCCCTGTTCCGTTCGATGACAGAGACTCCGTATTGACTTGTAGAGGCAACTATTGCTTGCTTTTGGTGTCCACTTCACTTCAGGAGCTTGGAAACACCTTCATTCTTGAATCTGGGATCATTCCATTGGATTTCTGACTCACTGTGTCAGTTCCTGCGTTTTTTGCCCGGGTGTTGGAACTCAAGTTTGGAGCAACCATTTGTAGATCTGTCAGTTCCGGTGGACTCAGGAGGTCCTAAAACTTCTGTGTTGCTCATCATTCGCACTCCGGTGGAGTTTACAGATAGCTCTGTTTCCAAAAACGTTTTTCAATCCGTGTGTTGGACCCAGTGATTGAGGCCACGGTTTCCAAAACCGTCTGTCCCATTGCGTTCCGGACACCCAAAAACCCCTACCTATCAGTTCTTGCATGATTCGGTGGAGGATTTTCAGAGTTATAAATCTCTGTGTATTCGATTTCGTCTCTCTGTTATGCATTTTTCATGCTAAGGTTTTGAAACCTTAGATTTATGCCACATGGCAGTGGATAAGTGTTGACTCCCATTTCTCACTCATCGGTTGGGATTTTGGAGTTCTGGCAGAAGAGAGATATTTGCAGATTTTCTTGCTGAGTCCGATTATGCAATGGCGCCCATGTTTTGAAGCATCTCAGGTTCTATTTTCAGTAGCGCTCATTACCGTGGGACTATGATTTCTTGAGCATACCTTATGCAGATCACTCTGGTTGCAGTTTGAGCAGTGTGCGCTCATTTGTGGTATGCATTGGGTTGCAATGGATGATTTATAGGCCATTTGGATGCATTGCGGTCCTTGTTGGATCCGCTGATAGGCCCAAATTGCCTTGTGGGATGCTATTTTTTATGGACGCTTTGCACATGGATGCTATTTTATGCTGAGGGATAGCTTTGAAACATTGCAGGTGATGCACTGATAGTGCTATGCTCTCTTGGATGAGACATTATTGATGCATATGCTAGTGGACAGTGTTTATGCTTGAGTCATTTGGCACTCATTGGCATTTTCTTTTGGGCCAGATTTGCTCATATGGATGCATAGTATATGCACATCAGTCAGATGCATCTTTTGATGCTTTGAGCTTTGAGTTTGGTGATATTTCAGTCTATTGTGGCATACACATTTGGTGCACCTAGTATTTGGTGTGATTCTCTCTTGCAGGTACTAGCATTTGGGATTTTGCTTTATTTGCATCATGGCATCCTCTTCCACGTCTGAAAAGGAGTTTTTCAGCATTAGAAAGTTTGATGGGACAAACTTTTCTTTGTGGAAAGAACAAATAAGGGATGTGCTTATTCAAAAGAAGCAGATTAAACCCTTGGCAGGGATTGAAGCTAAGCCTGCAAATATGTCTGAGGATGATTGGAATGAGTTGGATGCATTAGCAAAGTCTACTATTAGACTTCATCTTGCAGAGTCAGTTTATTTCACAGTAGTAAATGAGCAGACTACGGAAGATTTGTGGAAGAAACTATGTGCCACTTATGAGAAGGAAACTGCCTCTAATAAAGTTTACCTCATGAAGAGGTTGTTTGAGCTGCAGATGAAGGAAGGGGTCTCCATTGCTTCTCATTTGAATGAATTCAATATTATTTTCAGCCAGCTTCAGGCTTAGAAAATGAATTTTGATGCGGAGACTAAGGCAATATTTCTCTTATGTTCATTGCCATCCTCATGGGATACCTTCCGTACAGCTGTCAGTAACTCTGCACCTGGTGGAGTACTGAAATTTGATGATGTTGTGGGTAGCTTGTTGGCCGAGGAGATTAGACGGAAGTCTATGGATGGCAACAAGCAGGATGCAGCCTTAAATGTGCAAAGGGGCAGATCACAGTTCAGGGGGAAGTCCCAAGAAAGAGGGAAGTCTCGTAGCAAATCCAAGGCATGAAACATTGAGTGTTACCACTGTGGCAAGAAGGGCCATATGAAAAAGGATTGCTACAAGCTGAAAAGAGAGCAAAAGGATAAGAAAAAGAATGCAAATTGGGGTGCAAATCAAAAGGAAGAGAGTCCAAGGGAGGACAAAGGAAAAGTGAAGATTGAGGAGATCAATGCAGTCACACATGATAGTGACAATGATGTTCTCTTCATGTCTAGTTTATCTGCAGAGTTGCTTGCCACTTCAGATGATGCATATTCCCAAGATTGGATTTTGGATTCTGGTGCTTCATTCCATGTTACTCCCCATAGGGAATGGTTCTCCACTTATGATAGTGGAAAGACAGGTTGTGTGCATCTTGGAAATGACTATGCATGTGACATAGTGGGAGCAGGTGACATAAAGTTTTCTTTTGCAAATGGGTCTGCATTTGTTTTGAAACATGTGAGACATGTGCCTAAGTTGACCAAGAGTCTTATTTCAGTGGGTCAGCTAGATGATGCTGGTTTTCACACCACTTTTGGCTTTCAGAGTTGGAAAATTCAAAAGGGCTCTATGCTTTTGGCTAGGGGTGCCAAGTGTGGGACTTTGTATCCCTTACATGTATCAGGGGTATTTGATCATGTTGTTGCAATAACCGAGCAGCCAAGCACTTCTTTGTGGCATTGCAGGTTGGGGCACATGAGCCAGAATGGAATGAAACTCCTATGCCGTTTGGGTTATGTACCGCATTTGAGTTTCTCTGATTTTGAATTTTGTGAGCACTGTCTCTATGGGAAGCAGACTAAATCAGCCCATAAAAGAAGGGGAAAGAAAGAGTTTGAAATGCTTGATTTGGTGCATTCAGACGTATGTGGTCCCATGCCTACACGGTCATTAGGCGGGGCCGAATACTATGTGACATTCATTGATGATGCAACTAGGAAAGTGTGGGCTTATGCTATAGCTCGGAAGAGTGATGTGTTCCAGGTATTTCAGAAATGGCTGGCCTTGGTTGAGAATCAGTCAGGTAGAACGCTTAAATGCCTACGGACTGACAATGGTGGAGAGTATCTCTCTCATGACTTTCAGCATTTCTGTGATACACGTGGGATTAAGAGGGAGCTCACATCCCCTCGTACTCCAGAGCAAAATCCAGTTGCAGAAAAGATGAATCGTACCATTCAAGAAAGGTTGCAATGCATGCTTTCCAATGCAAGTCTTTCTGGTGGTTTTTGGGCTGAGGCAATGAAGACTGCAGTGCATGTGATCAATAGATCACCTAGTAAGAGTTTGGATGGTGGTATTCCTGAAGAGGCATGGAGTGGCAAGAAGCCCTCTTACTCTCATTTGCGTATATTTGGGTGTGAGGCATATGCACATGTGCCAAAAGAGCTTCGAAAGAAGCTAGATCCTAAGTCTAGGAAATGCATCTTTCTAGGTTATGGTGAAAGTGGAGAGATGGGCTATCGTCTCTGGGATCCAGAAGCAAAGAAGATCATACGCAGCCATGATGTGGTCTTCAATGAGAAGAAGATGCATAAGGCACCCATGAGGGATGTGGAAATGAGGAGAATCACTTTCCAGGATGTGAATCCACCTGCATATGTTGATAGACAGCAAGCTGTCCATGCACCAAATGTGCAAGAAATGGTACAACCAAGTACTCCCACAGGTATACAATCAAGGGTAGATGATGGATCATCTATTGGTGGAAATGATGAGCCAAATGTGGCTGATAGGCAAGTGGGACAGCAAGCTGAAATGCCCTTGAGAAGATCATCTAGAGTGTCTAGACCGCCTGATAGGTTTGTTCCAGGGGTAGACTATGTGATGCTTACTGATTGCGGGGAGCCTTCTTGCTACAGAGAGGCTATGATGCGTGAGGATCAACGCAAGTGGGAGTATGCTATGCAATCAGAGATGAGTTCACTTATGAAGAATAAGACTTGGGACTTGGTTTCTTTGCCACATGGAAAGAAAGCATTGCCATGTAAATGGGTCTACAAAATGAAGGTCACAGGTGATGATGTGCCTAGGTACAAGGCTCGTTTGGTTGCTAAAGGGTTCAAGCAAGAGAAGGGTGTGGACTTTGATGAGATATTCTCTCCAGTTGTGAAGATGACCACACTTAGATGCATGCTTGGACTAGTGGCAGTAGAGGATATGGAGCTTATGCAAATGGATGTCAAGACAGCTTTCTTGCATGGGGATTTGCATGAGGACATTTACATGGTGCAGCCGGAAGGCTTTGAAGAAAAGGGCAAATAGCATTTAGTTTGCAAGCTGAAAAAGAGTCTCTATGGTCTTAAGCAAGCACCTAGAGAATGGTATCAGAAGTTTGATGCTTTCATTCGGTCCCAGGGTTTTAGAAGGAGTGAAATTGATCACTGCCTCTACACTAAAAGGGCTAAGGATAATAGCCTGATAATCTTGGCACTATATGTGGATGATATGCTATTGGCTAGCAAGAATACTTATGAGCTAGATGCATTAAAGGCCAAGTTGCATGAGGCCTTTGATATGAAGGATTTGGGATTTGCAGGTCATATTCTTGGTATGTGCATCACGCGTGATCGGAGTAGGAAACTCCTTTGGCTTTCACAAAAAGAGTATGTTACAAAAGTATTGTAGCGTTTCAATATGGAGGGGGGGAAGGCAGTGAGTACTCCATTGCCTCCATATGTGAAACTGAGTCATACAGATAGTCCCAAATCAGATGAGGAAAGGGCCATGATGGCCAAGGTTCCTTATGCATCAGCAGTTGGGAGTCTTATGTATGCTATGATAGCTACTAGACTAGACATTGCATTTGCAGTGGGAGTTGTTAGCCGGTATATGGCTAATCAAGGAAAGAGGCATTGGGAGGCAGTTAAGTGCATCATGAGGTACATGAAGGGTACCAAGGAGATGTGCATTTGCTTTGGTAAAGGAGACATGCATGTACTTGGGTACACAGATTCAGACTATGCAGGGCATGTGGATAGTAGGAGATCCACTTCTGGTTATGTGTTCACCTTTGCAGGTGGTGCAGTGTCGTGGATGTCTCGTGCACAGAAGTGCGTGGCTTTGTCTACCACAGAGGCTGAGTATGTTGCAGCCACAGAGGGTTGCAAGGAGGCTATATGGCTTGATCGGCTAGTGGGAGATTTGGGGATTCATACAGGTGTACCGACATTGCATAGTGATTCCATGAGTGCTATTCAGCTAGCACGGAATCCGGTCTTTCATGCAAAGACCAAACACATTGAGGTCAGGTACCATTTCATCAGGGAGGTACTTGAGGACAAGCGCATAGAGCTTGTCAAGGTTCATACAGATGATAACCCTGCAGATATGCTGACGAAGAGTCTACCTAGTCAGCGGTTTGAGTATTGTCGTGTATTGATGGGCATTGGATAGTATGCTCACTGGTTGTTCTCCCTTAAAGGCACATTGTCCTTTAAGTGGGAGGTTGTGGGGGTTAAAGGTCACTGTGCCTTAACCCTTGTTATGTACAATACTCAAACACATATATAAATGAATGAAAAAGAAGATTAGGGTGGTTCTGCACCCAACAAAACTTGTGTGGCTCTCTGTCTCTCTCTCTCGCTCTCTCTCCTTCTTCTGTTCTTGCTTCCGTTGAGAGCACTCTCAGTAGGAGAGCACACTGGTGTAGTTACTACTGATGGAGCCATAGTGGAGATAGACGGTACTACCGTTGAGGAAGTAGATGGTGTAGACATGGGGAACGTGGAGGTCAATAGGGATGCGGAGACAGTTGGGAAGAAGAAGGAAGGGGTTGAAGCCATGTAGGATGGATAAAAAGGAGGGGGGATGGGTAGAGATAATGGCAATGGTAGGGACATGACCGAAGCAAAAGGTGAACCTACAAGTGTCCTGGATGTAGAAACTAGACTCAAAGGACTAGGGTTATGCATGGCAGACAAAATGGAAGCTTGACCACTAGATGTCAAGTCTGGCGCTGAAGTGGCTGGAGTGGTGGCTGGCTACTGATGAGACATCATTGCAATCGGAGCTACGGTGCTATCTTGACCTTGATGCATGTGTGAGGAGCCCTAATCCTTAGTACTTTTCTCTTTCACCCATTCCTCACTTTTTACTTCTTCTCCGGAGTCAGGATATGACCACCACCGATCTTGTTCATCCAAATCAATGAGAGTCTCGATGAAGTTACTTGCTCTAGCTACAGCTCCAACAGGTTCATTTTGTGCTCTTCCTGAGGACTTTGCGAACTTCCATCTCACAAAAGGCTTTTTGTATCGAGTTTGGTTGGCCGGAAGTCTCCTCTCCACTCTCCTTAAGTACCTCCTAGTTCTCTCACTCACTCCTTCAATGAACTCCACTTCCCTCTTGCTACTCTTCAACACCAGCAATGCTCCACCGTGATCACCATAAACTGTCTGAGGGGAGGGGTTCCTATCTTTTCGAAGGTGTTATCAAAGGCCAAAGGCCACTAGCATGAGAAGCATGAGTGTTGCAATGCTCTAATGGAATGGATCGCGTGGAGTGCAATGTGTAGTGGTGTGCAGGTGTCATAGGCTGTACTGCAGTGAACTGTGATGTATGAGTGCACTATGCTAAATGACAATCACATGAGAACTCCACAACATAAGCATAAGAAGAAACATCTTCATACACTAGTGAACAATCCCCATATCGGAAAGAGATAGGAAGAATGAGAAAGTGATCCAGATGGCCAATATACATATCACTGGACCAACATCTACAGGTTTCAAGTCACAAGTCACAAGAACACACAGGTCTATCCCCATAGTAGATAAAGGGGCACACATAGGTCTCTCCACACTCTCTCCTTGGTGAGCTCGTAACTCCAGACTCTATCTCTCCTCACACTCTCTTTTCTTCCACTCAAATGCCCAATGCCAAATCCTCTATGATGCCTCCCTTCTCCCCCTTCTCCTTCATCCTCATCTCCTTGCCTTGGAGGGTCCCTTCTTTGCTAAGAATCTCTCCTTTTCTCCCAATTGGTCATACTCCTATTTCCTTAGCTATTGAGGATAGTCGTTGTGCCACTGGCTCTCTTGATGGCTCCGGCAACTTCCTGACTCCTTGCCTCACCAGCCTCTTCTAGTCAGGGTGGTGTAAATACTCCATGTGCAGGTGAGCTGGATCACTGCACCACTGAACCACTATGTAACTGTAAATTCTCCTAACTGCTCCATGTGCTAAGCTCTCTCTCGATGTGCACAGCTCTCGATGAGATTGCCTTGGTACTTCTGGTCGACCTGTGGTTGACATGTGTCGACCTATGGTTGACATGTGTCGACCTATGTTTGACATGTGTCAATGCATGGTTGCCTCAAATAGTACTTTTGGATGAACCCGTGTGGTTAACCCCTCGTGTCGTGTGGCTAACCTGTGTTGACACATGGTCAACATCGCATGTCAAAGTGTGGTGAATGCTTGTCGACATGTGGTCAACGCTTGAACATAGCAACTACGTGGGGTGTCTCTATTGTAACATTGAGGAGGATGGACAAGAGAGTAGGAAGGAGGGAGGAGGAGGAGGAGGAGGAGGAGGAGGAGGGAGGAGAAGGGAGGAAGAGAGGAGGGAGGAGAAAGGAGGAGGAGGATGGAGGAAAGAGAGAGGAGGACAAGGGAGGACAAGGGTAGGGAGTGCAAGGGTAAGGGCATGCTAGAACACGATAGTGTAAGAGAGCATGGATGCAATGGAGATCAATCACATGAGCACAATAGTGAGCTTGAACACTGAACCCCAAAGAGTGGGAGCTTCATTCCATTGAGAGATATTTATACATGTTGGTCTCTAGACAATCCGTAATTACCTCCATGTTGGGACCTCTTTTGTAGGAGACCTTTTGGACAAGAGTCCCTCCACTGTTGGGGGGGACCTTTTGGGTCTCTACACAAAGTGGGGGGACCTCAAAAAGTGTAGGCTTTTAGTCTTTCTCTCTCTAAATTTAGGCTTTCTCTCTCTAGATCCTGATTTTGGAAGTATGATTGAATATTGTCTAGAGAGAATTTTGACTATTCTCATCTTTTAAGATTCATAATACCATCTTTTACGCTCAAGATATTACAAGTAGAGCTTTGTCGCTACTCTACGCACACAATGCGTCGTTGCCCTAGATCGCACTTCTAGCCCTTGTTGCACATGGTTAACAACTCCCCTGGACAAATTTTATTACCTATCCTGAGGTTATGGTTGAGTCTGCAGATGATGTTGTGCTGCGGTTGTCTTTACCCAATGAGTATGCTAAAGATGTCGTTGGTAATAGATGGAGCGAGTTGTCGATCTTTTCCTTGTAATCCACAAACACCATAGATTGCTTGCTCAATGCTTAAGAAGGAAGTGTCAACCATTTCTTCGAACAAACACACATAATGCCCTTGAAGAGATATGCCTCTTTGAAAGAGGCGACTTGTTGTTTGAGCATCTATCTATTGATTTGGATTGAAGTTGAGGTTGGGTAAATGGTCATCAATGGTGAGGGACACCTCCAAGATTACTGCTAAGGCTTGATTGTATTTTGCACTTTCCTTGAGTGTTTTGTCATAATAGCCTTTCATAATTGATGCATGTTTGTCCAAGGCTCTGATGAGTGTTTCTTGGTTTGTCCATTTGCTCGTGGAGTTTCTATTGATTAACGACCAATTGTGGGGACAGGATATTACTTTGCACGATCATTAACCCTTGAATCAAGGAAGCAACAACATTCCTATCCACAATCCTGGGGGTTAAGTGTGGTAAGAATCAATCCCTCCCACTCCGCACATTTGTTTTGCTAAGTAGGCAGCTGAAGCAAGACTGGATCTAGCACTTAGTCATCTTCTTCACAAAGAAACTAGATGGTTCATCTAGCCAAAAATGCAAGATTCCAGAATTTTTGATTGTAATCGTCAGTAAGGAGATAAAAGAGAAAGAAATGACTCTGCCCTAGTTGCCAAAAGCTTTTGAGGATCTGGACATCCCCTTATCACCAGCATGGAGCTGTCACCACCTTCTCCTACTATCACATTGGAAAATGTGGATACCTCGGAAGAAATGCATATGTTGGAGGTAGGAAATGAGAAATTGCCCCACAACATGCTACAGCTTGATGCATGGTTGCAACCAATATATCTACATCAATAGCAATAGGTAGAGCTAGAGGCTACATCGACAGCAGCACCTCCCATTAACATCATGCCAGTCAATGAGCCACAAGGAGATCTAGTGCCAGTTCAACAATGTGGCTACTGTAACCAAGTGGCTGACTTACCATTGGAACAACCCCCAACAAGTACTATAGAATCATCAAGATGGCTACATGGGCACCTACAATTCTATCAACAGTATCACCAATCCTCGTCACTATCTGTCATTCCCCACCATCAAGCCAGCCAAATGCTTCAAATGTCAAAACTATTCACTAGCTTGACCAAGAAGGAGCATGCCTAAGAATTGGAAAGATAGACCATAGTAGACATCCAAGATCAATTCCATGGAATTGCCAGAGAGGTCACGGCACTTCGGGTGCAAATAGATGAGAAAGAGGTTGAAGAAGTGCGTATGAACCAAGCTCTCCAAGCTCAAGAGAAGGCAGTGCGGGATGTGACCTCCAACCTCCACTAGAGCCAAATACAACCGATAGCAGCAATACAAGCTATGGCAATCCTACAAACCTCCTATGACTACTTTACCTCAGCACAGGCTCAACAGGTGGAGGAATTGGCACAAGTTCAACTCACTCTAATCCAAAAAGAAGAAGAGCTCCAGGATTGCCAAGAAAAGCTTGAATACATACAACAATATTTGGCAACATGCACATTCAGCATTGAAGAGCTTATAAGGGACTATCAAATCTTAAAGGACCAACTTGCCACCTCTACAGAGCCCAGTACTTCTTAAGCACAAGTCTTGGACCAATGGTCCAATACCATTGAAGTCATTCCTCAACAAGCGCAGGTCACCTTGCAAATGAAAAAGCTTAAGGAGGCATATACATACATCTACCATAAGTATAAGGAAAAAATGGATGAGATGCAATCCCAAAATATAGTCATCTCAAAGCTTGAACTCCAATTGCTTGTGCAAAACACTGAGGCAATGGAAGACACTATCAATGAAGTCCCACTACAATGCACAACAGTGGTGTACCAAGAGCTTGTGGCTGCTCTACAAGTGAAAGATCACCTAAAAGCATGAGTGCTTATCCAATGGAAGCAACTCCAACTTAGGATTATATATGCTCATCCAAACATCAAATGGGAACATTCCATAGGGACAAAAACTCTGCGAAAAATTTGACAAGACTTGTTTGAAGAAGAAAAAATAATATTCTACCTGTCTACACATGTCGGGTTTATAGCACTCAGGATGGATGCTGTCATCGCATATGTATGCCTAATGGGCAATCCTCCCCTCATCGTTATTGCTAGTTTGTTGCCATTGCTACAAAATCCATCACTATTATCTATAGGTCATGACATAACCAACATCCCGCCCTTGTAGTTGATGATACAATCACACCAACAAAAAGAAATGTCAGAGGTTGACATTGCCTATCTCACATCTAGCTTTCCATATCTAACCACTCTCTATGCCAATCTCATAACCGCACTTACCCTATTGCTGCCACCCTCTTAACCTTCCATGAGCTCTAGCCTAACATCTACTCCCTTAATTATCTCTTTTCTCATGCCTCTCACCACTTTCATGTAACCCAACAGTTGCAAACTTACCAGCCCCTCAGACCTAACTTCTTCCCTTCCCTTGCTAATTCTACCCTTGAGGATTACCAAGCTGCTCAAACCATTTGCCCAGTTCTTTCCTCCCTCCCCTCTAATGCCTCCCACAACTAACACTCTTACATATTTCTCCCCCATGTCCCAAGATTCTCTCCCTGCCCCATCATCACCTTTGACACTACTTGTGTTGCCATCAGTAGAAAATGACCCAATATTTGATTTTGAATATCAAGATCCAGATAATCCAATTCACACTCCCATGCCAAATTTCAATGATGGGTATGATTTTGATGTAATACCACTTCCTAGTAACCCCATCAAGGATTTCTATAGAAAATATCCTGATATGACAACTCGAGGTGGATGGACCCGGGAGAACTTTCCTAACAGCCTTCGTCTCAACACCAAATTAGTGAATCTTGGGTCCGCAAGTTGGATCCCCAACCTGATTGGCACCATCCCAAGCTCTTCGATGTTATCTTCTTGAAAGAATACATGTGTGCACCTCCATGTCTTAGAACCCATTCCAAGTTCTATGCAGTTCCACAATGGCACATATGGGAGGCCAACATACACACTTTGGGTGAGGCTCACACCATTAATTGGCCAATGATAGAGCCATAATCTGGTGTAGAATGAAACATCCAAGGCACACTTATTTGAGCACTTCAAAAGCATGAGAAAATACTATGTGGCAACATTGACCACATCCTTCGCTAGAGTGCTATGGTTTGCAAAACATTGGAATACATTCTAGAGGTCCCATCCACATCAACCGCCATTTGCCTACACTCATCTATTTGAACAAATGGTGGATACAGGCTTCTTGGAAATAGAGCAAAAATTGTATGATGCCAAGGACACTCGATCTCTCAATCTCTGAATCTCTCACACTCTCTCGTACAGATCACAATGCCTCAACGAAAGGCAAGGATGCTCTAATACTAATACAAAATATGAAGAGGGGAGAGGAGAAGAGTGGAGATGAGGAGAGAGGGCACAGCTAGAGAGCACACCACAAATGACTAACTATACACTAGATTTAGTTGAAAATGTAGAATATATACAAACCCATTTAGGGTTAGGGTTAGGGGATCTAACCTTTCCTTTATAGCACACTATTAGGTTAGTGCTATGCACATATGATCACATGATGGTGCTATGCACACATGATCACATGATGTTGAGTGTGAACTCTCAACAAGGAGGAGAAGGGAGGAGGGAGGAGAAGGGAGGAGGAGGAGGGAGGAGGAGAGGGAGGAGGAGGGAGGAGGAGACAGAGGAGAAGGAGGAGAAGGGAAGAGGAGGGAGGAGGAGAGGGATAGGAGGGGTTGGAAGGTTGGAGGAGGAGCTGCAAGGTTAGGACATGCTATTGGATGTGGAGTGCAAGGAAGCATGAAGACTTGGAGACAATTGCTTGGAATACCAAAGTAAAACTCAACACAATGCCCCAACGAGCATGGATGTTTTTATCGAAAGTATATATATATATATATTAATATAAAATCTTGGCGAAAGTTCATGAAGATATTTTTTTGGTTTCACTATATTGATAGCATATAGCAAATTTTTGTATATTTTCTTTTGAGTTTATAAGTAAAATATGTAAATCTTGGCGAAACTTAATTTTCACATCCTGGTGAATGTTTCCAACATTTATTTTTATTCGGGCATACAAACTTTCGGCACCAATATAAAAGTTTTGCTTCTTAATGAAACTAACATGAAAAAATCATCCTTGCCAAAGAATGTGGGCTTCATTTCATTATGGGGTATTTATACAAGTTGGAGAGCTTGTGTCTCTACATATAGGAATTGTAAGACCTTCTCTCTCTACATATAGAACTTGCATCTAGGATGCACATGTAGAAGTTGCATGTTGCATGTAGGAGTTGCATGTTGCATGTAGGAGTTGCATGTACAAACTGCATGTAGGAATTGTATGTAGAACTTGCATGTAGAACATGCATGTAGGACTTGCATGTAGGACTTGCATGTTGAAGATGCATCTTGAGGATTCTTAAGGGAGATTATTCCTAGCCTTATGCAAGTACAAGCAGAGCTTTGCTGCTACTCTACACACACATTCTGTGCTACTAGAGTCCATGTTGGCACAAAGACAAGATACCCCCAAATCCATTTTATTACCCATCCTCGGGTTATGGCATATTGTGATCATCGAGTTGGGATGCCATGCGTGTAACCTAGTGGCTATGGAACTTGTGGCATGCCAGTTGATCCTGCTGTTCTCTTTCATGAGAGAAAAAAAATTCCATTCATTGAGAGTCCTTTGAGAGAATTTCCATCAAATTCTGTTCATTCCATCAGTGAGAGTTTTCTAATTAAGAGAGAGAGAGATTTCAGTTCAATCTTTAGGAGAGATTTCCATCCAATCATATTCAGTTCCTCTTAAGAATTTCCATCATTAAGAGAGAGAGAGAGAGAGAGAGAGAGAGAGAGAGAGAGAAAGAGAGAGAGAGAGGCTATTCTGTGTTCTTTGTGAGAGGAGAGGTTCTTTGAGTTGCCTTCTCTACCTCCAAGGCTCCAACATACCCAAGGCTCCTATGACCTTCAGAGCAAGGCGACAGTGCTGATCTTATGTGAGAGAGGTCCTGCACTTCCTATTGAAGGTTAGGCTGAGTATCAAGGTCATGGCTCCACAATGAATTTGGAGGAGTGATTTTGCACTCCGCGACTTACTTTGGCTCCCCCTCGGTCACCTTTCTACAAGAATTGCTCTGTCACAAGTCATCCTGAATGGACTAGGAGAGGGATACGAGAATCTAGTCTAGAGTATTTCCATTCAACGGCAAATTCCAACACTGGAAGAACTTCAGGAGTCCTACTTGGTGAAGAACTCAGGATGCAAGCCATTCAAGCACGAAAAAGTCATTCCAATGACCAAGCATTCACAGCTTCAGACAATGTAGCAAAGTTTAAAGCTTGGAGGTTAGTGGCAATAGTCTCACAAGAACTCACAAAAGGAATTACTACCTATGAGCATTGAACCATGGGCAAGGTTTGGGAGAAGTTCAATGAGCTTGCAATAGTGGAACTCAATCTGGTGGTGAGCTCTAGCACACTAATGCTCTCAATGTGTTGGAGCTCACCACCAAGTTGAGTTCTCCTCCCCTAGTGTCCAAGGTTGTGCTCAATTACGAGTGGCTCTCCACCAAGTTGAGTTCTCTCCCACCACCTGACGGAACAATGACAATATGCTTCCAGGTTGAATTCTCCTCTCCCTTGCCCATGGACCCCCAACCTGACAAAACAATGATGGTGACCCTCACCTTTGGTCAAAAGGAAATGGATAGGCATAGAAAAGGCCTCGTGTACCCACGATCCCCCAACCTGATAGAAAAATGATAGTGACCCTCACCTTCGGTCAAAAGGAAATGGATAAGCATAGAAAAGGCCTTGTGTGCTCAGGTAGGAGGTAGTTTTGTACCACTATAGGTTGGGTCTCCACCTCTTCATGGAGGTCTCCAAACACAACACCAATACGAGCTTGTTTACCACCATCGAGCTTACTAACCAGAAGAAGGGCATGATGAAAAAACCTTGGCTACTTGAATAGGTCGAGACCCTAAACTAAAAGTTTGGAAGGGTCTTTAACATGAGGAAATTCATAGCTAAGAATAGGATCAAATGCAACGGACCTAAAATCCATTCTGCAATCCCCCCCTTAGGACCCGTTTCCCTTGGCTCCCCATCCTACAACTCCATGGCTATGGCTGGTGGAGTGTTGCAGGATGGTGAGCCAAGGCAAACAATGGATCTCATGACTTGGGAAGCATTTTGTAGAAGGGGCATCGAGGTTGCAGCAGAAGATTCATCACAGGGGTGGAAGGGGGCTTGGAGAGTGTGATTGAGGATATCCACAAGGAGAGATGTGGATCAAAGGATCCCACAAGTGTTGACTATTTAAAGGGCACTCTCTATATAAGAGGCCTATCAATTATTGTTGTTAAGAAGAAATGCACATTCACTCAAGATTCTGTTTATGAGTCCAAGCTAATATATCTTGGAACCTAATTGACTTGAGGTACATGTCATGAGCATATCTCTTCATCATGTTTCCACATAGGTTCCATCCACCTTAGAGGGCTCCATAGATCCTAAGGCACACATGTTTTCTCATATTGTTGCTAAGATCGCACAATCCACCCACTCGATTTTGCTAGTAGCCCAGCCTAGCATAGGCGGTCATATACATCATCGTCTGACCATGACGTGTGATTAGACGGCTGCCATGGGAGAATTTCTTAGTCATCGGAGCCAAGATCAGAATACTTCAATGGGATGAGTGGGGAGGAGCAATGGCACATGCACCTCACTTGCTACTGGTAGCCCAGCCTAGCATAGATGGTCATGTACATCATCATCTAGCCATGACGTGCGATTAGATGGTTGCTATGGGAGAATTTCTTGGTCATCGCAGCCAAGATCATAATAATTCAATGGGATGAGGGGGGAGGAGCAGTGGCACATGCACCCAGCTTGCTAGTAGCTTGGCCCAGCATAGGCAGTCATATACATCATCGTCTAGCCATGACATGCGATTAGATGGTTGCCATGGGAGAATTTCTCGATATATTGTAGCCAATATCATAATAATTCAATGGCCATTATAACTAGAAATTACGAAATTCTGACGGTTTGATATGTTCTTACAGTCTAACTCCAACTTAATTCTAATCTGAGCATGCGAATTAGATGGTTTCTCAAGCAAAGTCATTATTATTATAGTCTGATTTTGACTCAATGCTAATCTGAGCCTGTGAATTAGATGGTCCCTCATGCAAAGTCATTGTTATTATAGTCATCTACCTTGAAGAAAAGTAAAATCAAAATAGGACACCAAGTTAGCATTGAGTTAGTTCATCAGACTGTAATAACAATAGTTCTCGATCATAAGAATGAGGACTATTCTTATTACATTCTGATGAATAGACTCAATGCTAATCTAAGCTTGTGAACTAGATGGTTCCCCATGCAAAGTCATTGTTATTACAATTTGATTCTAGCTCAATGCTAATCTAAGCCTATGAATTAGACGGTCCCTCATGCATAATATTTGTTATTATAGTATGATTCAGACTCAATGCTAATCTAAACCTATGAATAAGATGGTCTCTCATGCAAAGTCACTGTCACCAAAACAAGCATGGTGGTTGTTTGGGATTAGTATACTATTTGGGATTTACATTTTCCCTTGTTTGGGATTACTTTGGTATTTATTGATTGGGATTTACTAAAACAAGCATGGTGGTTTGCTAAAGTAATGAGGGCACGCTCCATAACTTTTAATTAAATTTCTTGAAAACCAAAATGATTGAAAATTTGGAATCTAAACTAGTGGGACTACTGCATCGTGGTCTTAAAACATTGATAGTTGTTGATATTGGTATCTAGATTCACCCTAAAATGGAAGAATTTGAAAATGTGCGATTTGTGCATGTGCAAAGATCTTTTAATAAATCCAATACTATTTACAATTTTGAATTATTTCTTTTTCCATGCGCGTGCATGCTATATGGCTCATAAGCATGCCAAAGGTCCTTGCATTTCATAATACACAGCATCAAACTTGACAGCGTGCCCTTTTGCCTATTTGTGTTTTGAAGCATTTGAGGCCACATTGCACTTGCTTGGTATATCCAATTCTGCTAACGTGTATCGCTAGAGGGGGGAATGCTGGCGGCTGAAAATTTTCCTACTCTCGCGAATTTCAAATTTTCACACCTCCCCCCTATCAAATCTTGGAAAATTAAGTACTTGCAACGTGCCCCTGCCCTGCAACCCGCACACACCTCCACGTGACTTTGTGCCATCTTTGATTTGGCATTGTCGTCTTTCGAGTAAGTTGTCTTCTATTCTTTGCTTGCCTCAGAAGCTAGCTTCTCTCTATTTTGGTTTGGCATTATTGACTTGCGAGAGAAGCAGACAAAGGCTACGAGACAGGAAAGCTGAAAAGCTTGGTCAGGGCACAAGGAACGGATTGCAGTCAAGCAAAGAAACAGCATGGTATCGAAACAAAAACAGAAGACACTTTTGCAATGTTTGCAAAGGGAGAAACAATGAGAAGAAACAAGACTTCTTGCAGAGTAGCAGAAGCAGAAAGCAGTTGCAGATGCACGCATTCAATCATTGCCACCATCATAGTGAAGAACACGAGCTATGGTGTCATGATTGTGGTAGCATTCAAGGAAGCAACATCAGGCCACAGACTTGAGTCTTCACAAGCTTTAGCCTGCACCCTAAAGTTTGTAGAGTGACAACCCTACTAACACATCAAGAGAGCGGAAGCAATGCCTGCTCATCCCGATCTGAGTAGTCTATGGGCTTCAATAGAATGCAAGAAAAGGAGAGACAACCTAAGTGCAGAAGTCATTGCAATAGTGACGATGTTTCGGTATGAAAATACAAGAGTTTCTCCAAATAACAAGGACATTTGTAGAAAGCGGACGGGACACAAGATGTTTGACGAGCACATCATACACATGCTTGATACAACATAGGCCAGTGGTTGCCGAAACCATCCCGATGGTTGTTTGTGATTGAGCTTTGGGATAAATATCAGTTGAAATTGTGGTTGAACAGAAATAAAGAAATGAAAAGCAATATATTGTTATTTTCTAATTGTGAAATTCAGAAATGAAAAGCAATATACTTGTTATTGTCTAATTGTGACCGTCTGGCTAAACCAACCCAGTAGTTGAAATATTGACTATCCTAAACCATCTTGGTGGTTGAAATTGTGACCATGTACTAAACCAGTACAGTGGTTGAAATTGTGACTATCCTAAACCAATGTGGTGGTTGAAATTGTTTTGTTTTGCTAGTACCTTATTATATTGATTGTATTAAACCAGCCCGAGGGTTGAAATTGTTTTTTTTTCTCGTAGGTTGATTAGTTTAATTAGACCACGTTTTTGCACATACTGTATTTTGTTTTGTTTTCCTCATAGTTGTGCAAAAAGGTGGCCTGCATGTTGGGTTAGCAGATGGATTGTATCTCAATTTTATGGATCAGAATCTTGACATTTCAATTGGGCAGAGGAGCTTTGAGCATTGGAAGCCCTAGTATGTCAGGAAACTCAAAGACAGGAATGTTTGTTGTTGCCAATTTACAATGCCAAAGATACATAGGCTTTGACCTGTGCAGGCAAGCTATGAATGACTTGAGATCTGGTCATATTAGAGCATTGCTCCATGGGAGCTCCATGGAGATCGATGCCCATGTCTCCGTGATGAATGTGTAGTTTGTAGGCCACTTGGATCCTCATCATGTGTCCCAAACAACCACCACAGTTGTTTTTGTAAATCCCAAACGATAGTTTAACCCCATGCTTGTTTTTAGTATATCCCAAACAACCATCATGCTTGTTTTTAGTCATCTAATTGCATGCCATGGGATCCAATTACATTTTCCTTGGTTGCACACAAGGAAAATAGCTCCCACAAATAGGTTGGCTCTCTTTAACTATTGTCAGATTTCAACCACCGGGCTGGTGAAATATTAGAAAATGCATTTGTTTATGGCGTCCCCTTTAGGCTGGTTCTCTTTAAGTATTGTCAAATTTTAGCCACCAGGCTATGACCACAAATCCACGGGTGACCACAAATCCTAAATGAATGAATTGCATGCCATTCATCTTGTAAATAGAAGCAAATCACCATGATGGTGGCACTTAATATCCTAGTGTGCAACTAACCAATTCATCTTGTAATAATTAGAAGCAAACCATCGCACTGCTGGCAATTAATATCCTAGTGTGCAACTGTGCAACTAGCCACTGCGCTGGCGACCACTTATCCTGCACTATTGCCTTGCTATTCTAAAACAGATCGTATTGTTGCAAAGTGCTATACTAAAATAGTCCCTTTTAGGCTGGTTCTCTTTATCTATTATCATATTTCAACGACCGAGCTGGTGATCACAAATCCTAAATGAATTGCAAGCTATAGAATCATAGTGTATTATTGGAAAATGTCCATCAAATTATAAGGTCTAACTCAGGGAAACATTTTCAAATTATAAAGTCCAACTGAATGAAGTAGTCATCATAAGAAAATAGAACCTTCAAATCCAACTAAATGCAAAATTTCAAATTATCAAGTCTAGCTGAGTGAAGCAGTCATAAAAGAGGTATCCAAGGATGGATAAATGGCAAATTATTAGTTTAAAATTGAAGTTACATTGAAAATCCAAATGTGTAGTCAGCCCTTAAAGCTATATACCCAGGTAGTATACAACCAAGTTTTACTCTTCTATGTTTCAAAAAGAGACCACCATCGTATCTAAGGATGGATAAATACAAAGATAATTTGCTACTTAGGTTGAGGAGAAGGTCACATAGCATACTTTTGAATGATACTTGGTTGCATGTATACACAAAACAAAATTTTGATGTTTTTGAATAAATAGTTGTATCCTATAGTCTTTAGGATGCATGCTTCCCATGCAACAGAGCACTGGTAATGCTTTAACGGTCTCATTCCAAATCTTTATTCCATAATTTTTTGGTTTCATATTCAAGTTTGGATGTGTATTACAACTTGAAGATAAAGTTTATCGAATTCCGTTGAGCAATGCATAAGTTATGGGTCATGCAAGATACCTATATACAAAAAAATCCTTGAACCTTACCAAAAATAGCTACACCCAAGCAAATAATGACCCTTCTCATGTTATTTGCATTACAATGAAATATTACTCCATATGCCAAATTATTTAAGTCATCAAGTATAATGCCATTTTGATGTTTACTTTGATGTTAAAGTTGTTTGAAGATTGGAATCTCATCACTCGATAAGATGTATTCCCAATATGACAGCATATCTCTTGTTTAGTAAATGTTTAAGAGTCTAATATGTTAAGTGGTCATGGCTAGGGACTATAACAAATCAGTTTTGGTTGATCACACTTTGTAAAACATACTTAAATACCAGTGAGAGCAAAAAACTAACATTTGAAAATAACTAACTAACTAACTAACTATATATATATAGTTTATTAAAATAAATAGAACTAAAAGATCCTATAAAGAAGAATACAAGTACAAGAAAAGTATGAGGAATCAACAAAGGAGGAAAGGAGTCTAAAATAAAAACTCTGTAAGAATATAAATATGTGAGCAAAAGAATATATATACATAAACGTATCTATATAAATATAAATACATACATACATGTATGTATGTATGTATGTAGATCTACCAAGCAATTTAGGCAATCCCATCAAAAAAAAAAAGAGGGGGAAATGACACTAACCCATAGACCCTCTCTACAACATTTAGAGCCATGCTAAACTGGCTAGCACTAAAATCTTGAAGGAGAAAGAAATACCGAAGGAAGACAAGACGATAAAAAGCTAAAGAAGGAATGCTAAAAAGAACACCTTTCCATCAAAAGTGAAGGCACGCTCTTTTAAAGCGACCTGTATGGTGAAGTTTGAGCAAGAAAGAGAGCTAAGGCCACTTCAGTGACCAGAAGAGGAACGAGCTTAAAAGCTTGCAAGAGAAAGACAAGAGGACAAAGACCCGATTGTTGGTGCAGCACTGAGAAAGGATGGGATATCTTGCTTAAGAGCCCAGACCACAAATAGGACGAAACACCGTGAATGGGAACTGCACCTTCTTTTAATAAAAAATCATCGGGAATCTAATAGGAAAGGTGCCCTAAACCGTCCACTAATGAACAATACTCAAGTTGCACAACAAATTTAAAAGGCGTAGGCTTAACCAAGGCCAGAAGAAGACGAGGAAAGAGTGCCGCGGTAAGCACCACTATTGCACCTTACTTCAGGGAAAAGTGAGCCTTCAACCTTCATGTAGAGCTTACACCTGAACCTGCCAAGAAGCACTGAAATAAAATGAGTGAGGAGCACAAAAGTGAACAGTCAAAAGCTCCTAATGACCCTGGAAGATATAGACCTTGAATGAGCTAGAATGCAGGGAGTAGCGCAGGGCACTCGACGCTTGAAGAATAACCTCTCCTTACGTAACAAATGGATCGCATGCACAGACTGTTGGACTAAGCCACTTTAAAGGAGGAGCGCATGACAAGAAGCCAGATATCAAAGAAGAGATAATCTTGTGCTGGGCGGAGGAATTATCAACACAACTGAGGCCTCGAGAATGAAAAGCAGCGACACGCGGGATAATGGCTAAGCCGAAAGCATCCAAAGGCTGGGCAATGCCGTCAATGCTCCGAACATCGACCAGGTTTTCAAGTACAACAAAGACGCATACTCAGTCCCTAGCAGTGAGCAAATGGAAGCTGTAAAACAGAGAAAAGTCCATAACGAATTTGAGGGAGCCCACGCCACTGAAAGATGTCCTTGCACATTCCCTGAGCAGAACACATAGCCAGGCGACCTCTGGACGGGCAGCACGAGTTAGCAGTCCAACGGAAGGAATAACGAACGAGTAGAAGGATGAAAACCACAAATTCGATGAGCCCTTGTAAAACCATCCAGCTACCAAATTCAAATTAGAGCACAAAAAATAACCAAAAATAACATAAACTAAAACAATTGAAAATACACCTCCACATTGTGGAATAAGAACCTACACACTCCTCCTCAACACCACCATCTACTTTGCTAGAAGTTCATTAACATCAAAATCTTAAAATTTTCTAGAGCACCAAAATCATCTATAGCACCAAACAATTTTTTATACCAACTGCCACGGATAAGGAAACATGAATGTGATTAGACTTGGCACTCACATTAAATATCCCACACACACCAAAAGCAATGAAGAATCAATAAAAGTTTAACATGAGGTCTATCTTAGAACACAACCACATCTTGTATACTATGAGACTTACAACACTAGTAATTCTTTGACTAAACCTATAAAATTGAAAGCCACCACATATTTGCATTCCAATATTCAAGAACAAATACAAATCAATCAATAAATACTTAAAACTTTTAAATACCCTGTGGAAAACTAGATGCTCACAAGAGCAAAGACTGAGAACATTCTAAGTTCTTGAAAAATAATTTGTCGAAATGAGAAACGAGGCCATCTTAAGACCATCAATGAAAATTTAAACACTAAAACCATATTAATAGACAACAAGAGAATAATAAGGCCTCTCAAAAAACACACTCAGAAAGCAATGATAACCATAATGCCCATGGATAATTATATAATGTATGAAAGCCATCGCCCATACGGATATAAAGATAGTAATACATGAACTCGAGGCATAATAATAAAGATCTAGAATATTTTGCATAGTTTTTACTTCACCAAAATTGAAGTAAATATTTGATCCACGTAAAATTTTTGTGGAATATAAACTTTTTTTCAGTAGATATAATGTGAAAATTATTTGTCTTTCGTATTGTAAGCAAAAAAGTTCATTGAATTTTGCAAAAAATTCATAGGGTGGAGTCTCATCCTTCCCACCCAATGACACACACTCGGTCATGGTCTTTTGTAGGTGCATTGCAGTCTCCACATTTCTTTTGCATACCATTTTGAAGTTAGTTATTATTCTGGTATATCTTTTCAACTTTGATTTTGGCTTGTGTTTGTGTGTGTGTGTGCGCGCGTGCGACACATGTGCACTTCACTTAATCAACACAATCACATGGAAAGATCCTTCAGACTCTAGCTCTCAGTCTTGCATGTTAATTGAACTACACTATAACACCCTGAATTGCTCTTGGCCCAAATTGGCCCTTGCTATTTCATTGTCGTCTCTTTAGATAATTGGAGCAAGTAGATTTTGGAATGGCCTCATCTACTCTTGATTAGTGCCACTAATTTCACACCACCTAAGCATCTTTCCAATCTTGGTGCCTATGATTTCACACTTGGTTCATGAGCATCACACGATCATGCTTAATGATTCTTTCAGCCACTCCTCTCGTAGTGCTCTCTTGCCACATCGAGTTAGCATGTGTGACTTCCGAGGATCTACATTAATGTCACTGGTTGGTCGAGAGTGAATTAGATCCTAGTAGTTTCCATGGCACCCAAGTTGTTGGGTAGCTAGGACCCTTTGCCAAAGTGCCCGCTAGGGGGTGTGAAGGTAGGGACTCAAACTAATAGAAAGTCCAGAACTCCGACCACTTCAGGAAATACTTGAAGGTGCAAATACATTTTCATATTTTGTATCTAAAGGGGCTAGCAATGAGGTTGTTTGGCTTGTAAAGGTCCTAAGGCTAGCTTCAGATGACCCACGCGGTCATCCTCCCATAATGGTGGCTTGGCTATCGCCTTGCCATGTTCATTCCTGGTTCCACATCTCACAACTTTGGGAACCTTTTTGATTCATGGAAGGATGCTTGGGTGGGTTGGTTGGGTGGTGCTAGACCTCCCTACCACCAGACATCTCTTCTCTCCTCACAAATTGCGACAAGTCAGATGATGCACCTTTTGCAACCTTAGCTGCCACCCCGTCTAAACCCACCCTGAGGCTGGGTTCACCACCCAGCACCCATCCTCGAAAAAGGTAGGTGAAGGGATCTTGATCGAGGTGGCCCAACAGCTTACATAGAAAAAAGTCATGTCTAGCACCTAAAGGCCACCCAACTCCATGGCCAGTTGACAAATCCCCGATGGCTAAAATTGACATCGACATATCGAGACGTTGAGGCAGGTTTCCTCAATAGTTACACCAATTGTATAAGTCATGGATGCCACATGGTGTGAACCACAGGAGTGGGCGACTATGAGTGTGCCAAGATTTTTTTTACGGTAGGCATCCTAGGGGCAAGTTTCACTTTTGTGAGGCCTTATGAAGCCACTTATCACAATCTTGGATGTTGGTTTTAAAATATTTAACACTTTGAATTTTGCTTTATGTTTTGGGAGTGATTGCTTTCTAGATTGATTACTTGCTTTTGTAATTCAAGGAGACAGAGCCCAAAAGCGTAATAGGCTACAAGCATATCGAATCTCGCTAGTTGCAAGCTTTAAAAATCCCCATGCATTGTGTCTACCTCCTCCTAGAAGCAACACCAAGAGGGGGAGCCTACCGAGGTGATGTCTGAAGTACCATGGAAAGCCATTGAGAGAGTGGAGGAGCCATGCTATGGTCTTCCCATATATCATCCAAGTTTTGGAGAAGGAAGCAGATGGTGTGTGGGAGTTTAAAGCTGTGTAAAAACTTGGAGCATAGGTGATTCTCGAGAGCAATGGTGGATGGATGTGAGCCACAACAGCTATAAAAAAGCCCCTGACCGTGAGTTCATGTGTCACATCAATTGAATACACAACAACAAGATGTGGCTGGAATAAGAGCTTCGAACTGGATAAGTGCAAACTTTGGAAACTCTTGCTTTTCTAGAATCACTCTACGCCTTTGGCTTCCTACACTTGATCTGACTTGAGAGAATTGCCAGTTGTAGAAGCTTCATAGTTTGTCCCTGCCTCCAGCCATACGAAATTGGAGATGAGACACACCGCAAGCAGATTACAAGTTTGTAGCCATTGAACTGGTTAGATACACACAAAGCAACGACCTACATGGCACCAAATCGCTTAGAGAATCTCTATAGTAGACAATTAGCATAGTAAATTTAGTGGGCAAGAAAGTTGCTAAGGGAACATGAAGATGCCATATCCCATGAACGGAATGAAGAAGACGTAAAAGGAAAATAAGAGAGCAAAAAACACCACAACAGCAACAACCTAGCATCCATGAGAGAATTTGCTGGTGAGCTAATTTGTAGGTGAGTCGTGCTTCACACTATTTGAGATTTTAACGGGCAAACAACATGTCAGAGAGATGATTTCATGGTGATGATTTTAGAGAGTGATGATTTCATGGTGCAGTTTACAACATTTCATGCTTGGCAGATGAATTTAGGATAGCAACTTTTATGGTACAACTTAATCTGATATTTAGTTATCATTAGAACCAACTCCAAAGAGTCTGCTATAAATTGGATTGGGAATTTGGGAAAACTTCATGACAAATGTACCTGGAGTGGATGATAAGGTAGCTAGAATTACAACGAGTAGATGAGCTTCAAAGGCTTGATGTACATGCTCTTGTACTTTTATTCTCTCAAAGGATCAAACATGTATGAAAAGAAAAAAAAAATGTCATTGGGAAAAACTATCTTTTAAGTTCGGTATGAGAAAAAACACTCTCTGTAAAACATCGCTATAGAAAATTGTCTCAGTGTTGCTATATAGCGACCATTCCAAGTCTAATAAGTGTCGCTATATAGCGACCATTTACAAGTCTAATAAAGGTCGCTATATAGCGACGTTCTTTAAATGTCGCTATATAGCGATGTTTACCTAAAGTCGCTATATAGCGACCCTTAATGAATCTCGCTTTGATTATCGACAATTAGCGCCTTGTGTGTGCTAATAATCGGTCAAGCGTCGGAATAGGACCCGTGTGTAGTAGTGAAAGGGCCAAATATTTGACACCTTAGTATGCATGTTCCACACCCTAAGTCCATCACAACAACACCTTTCAATAGTAGGTGATTTCTTGTGATTGCCATTAGAAGGAGGCCATCCAAGATTAATGAATCACGGCTTTCCTTGAGGAACCATGGTGGCTGCCAAAATGGTTCGTTCATTCCTCCACGTGCACTGCAGGGTACTTACCACTTCCAAAACCCGATCGTTCTAGCTTTCGACCTCACAGACTACGTTGACCAGTGGATTTGCAATTGGACTTAGAAGTTAGTGCTTACAGCTAGTGTGGCAATGGCTTTACCACTTGTACCTAGCTCGCCTTATCAACTATCATCATGCTCAATCATGTCTGTCAAGATGGAAGGGAACAGGTTTAAAATCCTTGTTTTTGTAACCATGTTCGTCTGGATGATCATAATAAAAATGGGGTGCAAATCATTGCAATCAAATTCTAATCAAGTAGCAGATGCCATACTGTGAACCATCCATAGGATTGCAGAATCTGCAAATGAGTTGGAGCCAAAGGGATGGATCCATGAAGTGCGAGGTTGTGGGAGAGGCATAGACGAGGGTAAAGGAGAAATTGTTGTGCTTGGAGCCAGTCTTTTTAGTGTTTCCATACTGATATTGAGGTTGGTTGTCTTAAGTCCAACACTCGGTACAAGCTTTCATGGAATTATGGCAGCCACCATAGCCTCCTATTGCTCGTTCACTGGATTTCCAATGGCTGGATTCATGAAGCTTTTGCCTCTGCCCTGATGTCCCCTCCCTAAACAAAATCCTCCAAATCAAGCAAACTGATCAATCTTATTTTGTTGGGGGTGCACACAGCTTATTCCCCAGGTCATCATCTCCATTTCTATTCATGTCCAAGTTTGAGATGAAAAAATTCAATGCAGAGCATTTACATCAACGGCTTCATCCTAAGCCAAGTCTAACGCGCTAAACGCGTCTATCTCTAACGCTATACTGAGTTGATCTCTTATATCATCATCGTACTCTAGCATCGTACATTCACCTAAGAGTACTTGATCATCTTCTTCAATAACGTGTGGTAATTCTTGATGATCGTCATCTTCTTCCTCAATATCGTGATCTCCATCTTCCTCCCGTACGATGTCATTGTACGCATCTTCCTCTTGGCTCATATTATGATCTTCATCTTCTTCGCTAGATCCATCTGGATCAATTGGATCCGGCATTGGTAGTGGCATCTCCATATCCACATCTCTATCTTCAAACATTTGCTTACTTCGTGGTGCAACTTGGATCACGTACCACCATCTTGGATCATAATGATCTGGATGAAAAGCCACCTATATTGAAGATGGGTGCCAAATGTCATCAATTACATATATGAAATTATGCTTAAATACATGTATCAATGGATCTTTAAAAACCAAAGCTTCGATTAATTAAATCATTAGTATGCACCTGCTCACAATGCTCGGGAAGAACAAAAGTATCACTTTCATCGGTCTAAATTTTGGTGGAGTCTATTGCAAAGAAACCGCTACTGTCTTTTCTCACTGTCACATGGGGACCGTTGTAAATAGTTCTAAACCATTTTACATCAAAAATGAAAATACTAAATCGTCTGAAATCAATTTTATAGATTTCGTGTATGGTTCCACAATAATCTAACTGTGAGGAGAGAAGATTGGTATGCGAAGCACTTGCTCGGCTATCTTGTGTGAAGTTAGCCATGACTCCACAATCATACGTGACTCTCTTTGAATCGATGCATTCCATGCAAAAATGTCATCCATATGACCATAATGCACTGTACTTTTTGTACTGCAAAAGAGCATCATTAAAACAATGAAGATGCATCTATTTTATAGCGTATATTGCCAACAAATAATCACTTAATTACGTCAAGAGGTAAGAAACTTACGTGCATCATACATCTAGATGATAACTCTCGCTTGCGCTCGTTTATTGTCTCTCCATCATGTTCGGCTTTATCTAGAGCCAATTGTAGCCAATCAAGTGACATGTGAGTGGGGAGAAGGGCGAGATCCTGTGGATATGGTTGCGATCGCCTGTACATTACTCTAAATCTCATCCTTGCATTTATTCTTTCTGCTTTGGCCGCTTCATAACTCTCAATCCACTTCTACATCTCCTTGCTATTGAGGATACAAAACTTATTGAATTTCTCCATTTGCTCTTCACTCATCTTTCTTTCAATCCCTTTTCCTTGGGAAACCTCGCCAACGATGCAATCATCATCCTTGTTATGCCAAGCTTCTGGCATATCGGGATCTGTGGATACAAGAAACTCCGTGATATATACTAATGACTCTTGCACAAGCCATCCCTCTGCCATGCTTGCTTCTGGTCTTGCTCTTTGTCTTACAAATCCCTTTAAAGTTTTCATAAACCGCTCAAGAAAAAACATCCATCGACTATGAACGGTACTTGCAATGGCCACCTCATCAACTATGTGCACAAGCAAGTGCACTTGAGTTGTCATAATGCTCGAGGGAAAGTGCTTCTCAAGCAAGCATACGGCTTCGATGGATTCCACCCTAGCCTTCTCGATGCTCGATATGGAGATCTCTTTTTGAGATATCCACCTATTTCACATGCCCATGTAAGATATATTCATAATCAGTCTACAGATTATTCAGATTAAATTGAAGAAAATGCAATCAATGCGATTTGATAGTAACATACCTCACAATACCACTAATCTTGAATATAGCATTTCTAACATCTTATTGTAAGCACCCTTTTATTGTAACTCGGGGGGGTCACTAAGTATAAACCCTTTATATCACGTACGTTCAAGGCCTATTTCTAAAATTCCTTATCTGTAATTTTTTCATTAATAAAATGTACCCCTTTTCTATACAAATCTTTAAATTCTTTCCAAAACTATTTTAAATAGTCCCTTATGTATATTTATTTCTGTAAATTTTGGAAATAGAAAATATCCTTCTGTTGAACTCACGTGATAGGGTTACATATGATGAGTGACCCCCCCGAGTATTGTAATTGGGAGGATGAACTATCAAAGCAACAAAGAAGTCATGTCAATAATATAACATAATCATAATTACACTAACGCATCACGATTATCGGTACACTAATCCTATAGCTTAGAATACCTATAAGACCTTGTGCCAATCATGGGACTTGAGCCCACTAAGCTTATTGTCCTTTGAAAATGCTCCTTTCAAGCAACACATGTACCCTGTGGGTGTTTGAAAAGAGGCAATGTCCGCCTTGACCGCTGCCTCCTCTCTTGTGGAGAGGATCCATGTTGCTTTCGGGAGGATAACTTTTTCCGAACCACACACTTGGGCCCACAAACGAGGCATCCTATTCATAGCATGCAAGTCTTCTCGCACTCCTCTCGAGTCTTTGGAACCAACTAAGTGTGTCCAAATAGTAGTCCCCACATTCTTGAAGATATGCATGGGATCCAAGAGATGATTGATTTGTAATTGACCCCAATAAGGAAGCTCATGAAAGATCGATAGCCTCTTCATACCACCCCATTCGCCCTCCAAGCCTGAATCTAGTCACTTGCCTTCAAATATGGTGGTGGTGGATCAAGCTAACCTCCATGCATGAGATGATCCAATGGAAGGTATCGAGCATGACCTTCATAAACATTTTTCCTCATATGTTTGGAGTATCGTGCAAGCGATTTCAAACCCGGTCCACAAATAGGACAAGCATGGTACCCACTTGTAACAAGTCGTGCACGTGCATGAATGTGTTAGTATAAGACATGCGTGCGAAAAAGAGTCATAAAAGCATAATCCTATATTATACATGTAAAGACACAACCACATACTTGCGTACTCTCCATATCCTGGGTCGTCATGCATGGTCCACATCAAGATACCCCTGACCAAAATATCATTGGTATGTCTAGGAGCTCTGGAAATATCAAAGACCCGCACTCCTTTCCATAAGATCTGTAACTCCTCTATCAAAGGTGCCATGTACACGTCCATATTTTTGGCCTTGTACTTCCCTGGCACAAGTAGTGCAAGCATGAGGTGTCCCTTCTTTATTGTTAGCCATGGTGGGATATTGTAATTCACCAAGACTATGGGCCATGTCGACCAAGATGTCGAGCATAACCCGAAAGGATTCACGCCATCCATGGCGAGCCCAAGATGTAAGTTGCGTGGCTCTCTTGCAAAGTCCAGCCACTGATTGTTTATATGCTTCCAAGCTGCACAATCTGTGGGAATCCTCAATGTGTCATTAGCATTAGTATACGGATGAGATGCATGCCAAGTCATCAACTCTGCTATGGATTTGCATCAGAACATGTGTTGTATTCTTGCAATGATGGGAAAGTGTCTCAAGACCTTTACCGGTATCTGCTCACCCCATAAGTCATCTCTATATCGTTGTTCCCCACACTTCAGACAACTAGCCAAATCTCCATGCTTACGACGAAAGAGAATACAGTCATTACGGCAAGCATGGATGGTATCACAATCCATACCCATTGTTGTTAGCATCTTCTTCGCTTCATCTCTTGATGCGGGCATGGTATTTGGTGCAGGCAACATCTTCTGGAGCAACCTATCACAATTCAAACATACATAGGCTTCGAATAATGATGATTCTCAAAGCAACAAAGAAGTCATGTCACTAATCCTATAGCTTAGAATACCTGTAAGACATTGAGCATTAAGCTTAGAATCCTACAGCTTGACATTGAGCAAACATTTACAGACTTCTGCATTCTTTGAATTAGAGTGATAGAAGTTTGTATTTGTTTGCTCAACGGTAGGCTATTGAAGCTTCACGTGGGAAAAAAGAGAAGGAAAGAGAGAGGAAAAGATAGGAGAAAAAAGAGAGAAAAGAGAGGAGAAAAAGGAGAAAAGAGAGGAGAAAAAAGACAAAAAAAGAGAGGAGATAAGAGAGAAAAAGAGAGAAACTGAAAAGAGAAAATGTGGGGATAAAAGAGAAAAAAAGAGAAGGAAAGAGAGGAGAAAAGAGAGGAAAAGAGATGAAAAGAGGAGATAAGAGAGAAAAAGAGAGGAAAAAAGAGACGAAAAGAGAGGATAAAAGAGAGAATAATAAAAGAGAGTCACAATTCAAGCATACATAGGCTTCGAATAATGATGATTCTCAAACATACATGATGATTCTCAAAACAAACAATATCCAAATAATGAGTCAAATTAATGTGTGAGCTAACCTCATTAAGGCTGAGACACTTGTATCCGACCACCCATAGTTTCCTTGCAGATTCAAGATTGAGAGACAAGCCCGTAGTTTAGACATCCTAGAACCCTCGTACAACTGTGTTGATTGCATGCAACTCTCGCATATTGATCTCAGACTTTGACATCACGTGTACATGTGATGTGGTGCCCCTGAAAATAGAATCCATCATGTCCACCATACCCTCGTCATCATCTGGCACATCCGGGAGACTATAGTCTTGCTCAAAGTGTAAAGGTATATGCGCACCCTCGCCACCCTCTTCATCTTGTCTCAAGATTTTGTGTAAATATAAGATCTTGTCTCAAGGTTTCGTGTCATAATGGTATCCAATATTAATCACCAACTCAAATAGCATTGACTTACCAATGATCCATCACCACGTGCAACACCAACAGTGGGTACTGGTTTGGGCTCCTTCCCATACATCCGCAAGTGGCGCATGACAATACGATGTTGATGTCGTACTTCTCGCTTGCAATGAGTGCAATGACAATATAACATCTCCGTAAGCCACTCTGCACTCCCGGGCGTTGGTGCATCATCTGACGAGCTTCCACTCGTCCCTTCCATCTGCACACTTCCAAAATCACAACATGATCTACAAGGAAATCTATTAAGATCCAAAAAATAGCCACCCATGAGCTCCTTTTCTCTCTTCTGACAATAAGTGCCTTGAACCGTCGTTATATAGCGACGCTTTGCCTTGTTCCGTTGCTATATAGCGACGCTTTTTGGATATAAACGTCACTATATAGCGACTGACCAGCGTCGCTATATAGCGACGCTGGGAGTTTAAACCCGAAACCCCGCACGACGCTTTCTTTGACATCTCTATTGCAGGAAAAGCAAAAACCTCTCCTCCCACCTTATATTCAACGACCTCGCTTTCCTCCTCTCTATTCTCCACTCCTCACCCCTACCCAGCCCCTCTCCCAACACTTGTGCTTCCTCTCCACCCTTCTCCCTCTTTGCTTGTGTGAAAGGAAGTTTTTCAAGAAGGTGAGTCTCTTTAAGCAATGTAGATTCATTTTTTGTGAGATTTCATTTTGTGAGTGTTGAAGCATGTTTCTCCTTGTATTGCTAAGGCTATGTGCTAGTTTTCATAGGTTAAGGACAAAAAACGAGATTCGGTGAAAGAAAGAAGACTCACCTCTTCTCTTTTTGGTATTTCTCTTCCTCCTTTCTCCTTGTTTGTAACCTTATGCTTTCTCCTTGTTTGTAGGCTTATGCTTGTCTCCTCAATCCAATCCCTTTGAAAAGTTGCTTCTCTAAACTCCTCCTTCCTCTAACTAGTTATCTGAAAAATGGTATGTTTCCTCTCTTTTGTAGGGCCAGTCCACAAAACACCGAGCGGGACTATTCCAGGTAAGAAAGTGCTTTCTCTTTTTTCCTTTTGTTATTTTTTTAATTTGCATTGGCCTGCAGCCAGTGCCTTAAGCGCTAGTTGCAGTGATGGACGTAGGAACCCTCTCTTCCCCTTTCTTCTCTTATTTCCTCTTCTTCCCCTCTTTTCCTCTTTTCCTCTTTTCCTCTCTCTTTCCCCCCCTCTTTCCCTCATATGCTCATGCATAAGCATAAGCATAATCTTTTTCTCTTTTTCTCTTCTTTTCATAAGCATATGTATTTGCCTATGCTTATGCTTATGCATGCTCATATGCTCATGCATAAGCTCAAGCTTATGCTTTCTCTCTTTTTCTTTTATGTTCATATGCTCATGCATAAGCATAAGCATATGCTTTCTTTCTTTTTCTCTTATGCTTATGCTCTTTTTTCCTCTTCCTTCTCTTATGCTTATGCTCTTTTCCTCTCTTCTTTTTCCCCTCTTCCTTCTCTCCTTTTCCTCTCTTTCAATCTCTTTTCCCCTCTTTCAATCTCTTTTTCCCTCCTTTCCTTCTCTTCTTTTTTCCCTCTTTCAATCTCTTTTCCCCTCTTCCTTGTCTTATGCTTATGCTCTTTTTCCCTCTTCTTTTTCCCCTCTTTCAGTCTCTTTCCCCTCTTCTTTTTTCCCCTCTTTCAATCTATTTTTCCCTCCTTTCCTTCTCTTATTTTTCCCCTCTTCCTTCTCTTATGCTTATGCTCTTTTTCACTCTTCTTTTTCCCCTCTTTCAATCTCTTTCCCCCTCTTCTTTTTTCCCCTCTTTCAATCTCTTTTTTCGTCCTTTCCTTCTCTTCTTTTCCCCCTCTTTCAATCTCTTTTCCCCTCTTCCTTCTCTTATGCTCATTTCCCCTTTTCTTTTTCCCCTCTTTCAATCTCTTTTCCCCTCTTTCCTCTCTTCTTTTCCCCTCTTCTTTTTCCCCTCTTTCAATCTCTTTTCCCCTCTTCTTTTTTCCCCTCTTTCAATCTCTTTTTCCCTTCTCCCTCTTTCAATCTCTTTTCCCCTCTTCCTTCTCTTATGCTTATGCTCATTTTCCCTCTTTCAATCTCTTTTCCCCTCTTCCTTCTCTTCTTTTCCCTTCTTCTTTTTCCCCTCTTCCTTCTCTTCTTTTCCCCTCTTCTTTTTCCCCTCTTTCATAAGCATATGTTTTTTTTTCTCTTATACTTATGCCTATGCCTATGCCTATGCTTATACCTATGCTTATGCTTATGCTTATGCATGAGCATATGCTCATATGCTTATGCAAGCATAAGCATATGCTTTCTCTCTTTTTCTCTTATGCATATGCTTTCTCTCTTTTTTCTCTTATGCATATTTGGTTCTTTTCCCCTCTTTCAATCTCTTTTCCCCTTTTCTTTCTCTTCTTTTCCCCTCTCCTTCTCTTATACTTCTCCTTCTCTTTTGCTTCTTATGCTTTCCCTCATATGCTTTCCGCTTCTTATCCGATCTTGTTTTTTGTTTTTGTGTTTGTGTCTACGTTTGTCCAATCCCCCCAAATTAGACATGGGATCACGTCGCACGTCTGACGAGTACAAAAACCCTCGTAGGAGGAGATATCATGATCTCTATTCTCCAGAGGACTTTGATTCCACTCAAGCGACACCTCAAGGGCCTACCCCTATGACTACCCCTTGCCCGACTCCTCTCGGGCGTAGCACTATGACTACCCCTCAAGGAACTCCTTTACTAGCAGCCCATGGCTTTGTTGGGAGTCCTGACGAGTTTGTCGCATAGATGAGCGATGAGGAGGCAGCGAGATTCTTCTCTCTGCTATCCCAGAGGACCTCAGTGACTCTCTCTCCTACACCGACGGCTCGACCTACTGTCCAACCGTCCCCTCTAGCCCCTTCGACTGAGGGGTCATCACCTGGGTGTGCCCATCGTAAGGGAAGGAAGAGTAGGAGGGGTCGCTTATGTTGTGCTAACTCGGGAGATGTAGATGAGTGAGCACGCTCACATCCGTACAGGTCTCCACTTGGTCCCGAGACCCAGTACCAATTAGGTCCCTTGCCCTCTCCTACTTCCACTGCTACTCCTCGCTCCGGAAGCGCTCGCATAAACACCACTCGCTCTGACTCTGCCACTACCATGAGTCCTCCTTACCCAGTCGAGGACCTGTCCTATCAAATCATGGTTGCTGGAGAGATAATAAAAGATAAAAATGGCACATCAGTGATGGCCACCATGAGGCAGTTGATGACTTCACGAGCGGCATAGCTACTGACTGGCGGTACCAAGATGACCAAAAGAAGCAGGCAGTCATCGATGATTAAAAAGAAAATACCCTAACCCTCCAAATTGGGAGTTCAATGAGAATTACATGCAAGAGCGCATGGTTTGGTCTTGAAGCATCGTAGGTCAAGCTTGCGTACTTCCATCGCAAAGGGGACAGCTAAACCCAACTGGGCAGACAAAGCTGATTGGAAGTTTTTCAAGAAGCAGAACAGGAACCATCCCGAAATGTTCAAGGGTTACAGGAGGGCTGCGAGGAGACGGCTGGACTTCGTAGGTACTTCGCACTTTGGTGCAGGCGGACGGTTGGTATTCGAGGCAACCGTGGTAAGTCTACTTCTTCTTATTTAATGTATTATTCTATTTGTTTTACTACATATTGCATGCACTTTATCTAACTCTCATAAATTGGGCCCACAGCAAGCTGCGATGGGTCGCCTTCCTATAGACGCAGAGACGAGACGCGCGCTTCGCGTAGGAACAAAGCAGTGGTTTATTGAGCAGGAGGCACTAGGAGCAACGGTCGATTGGGCTGAGGTGGCTGCTCGCACGGTATAAGTCTACTCCTACTTATAATCTCACTTTTTAAATTGTTGTATTCTTTAAGTTCCAATCTAATTTCCAATTAATATGGTTTCACTCTTAGAATCAAAGCTCGAACGTCCCATCAACGGAGGTGAGCGATGATGATGAGGGATTAGACTTACACGGCTTCGACGAGGGCCAGGGATCAAGCGCAGCTCACAAGGGAACAAGACTATATAAACCTTTCAAATCTATTCAATTTGAAGAGATGGTCTACTTGATTTGCAAGTTTGGGCTTATTGGCATGTGAAGCTTTGGAGAGCCTCGCGATGACCTTATGCTCTCCTCTCACAAGACTAAAAGCTCGACTTACTACAGTGATCAAACTCCCATTTTCCCAAGGTTGGAGAGGCACGTAACATTGGCTAAGTGGAGAGTGAGAATGTTATGTGCTCTATTTCGAATTTCCTCTAATGATAGTTGTCTTTTTGTGCTATCCAGAGTCTACTAAACGTTGGAATCATCCCCCAAGGACACACACAGATCCTCTCAAGGTGACATTGGCAAGTTTTCTGAATATTGTCTCTCAGTGTTCGACTATGATTATGAGTATTGACATTCAGGTAATATGCTAGCTTCTTATCCATTTGCGAGACTTACCCTCAACGCTAATATTCTTGACGTTTATATTCTCAACATTATCTCGGCACCTAGGGAAGGGCCCGTTCCCTCAGATTATAACTCTTTGGGGAATGAAGTGCGTCGCCTCCCCGCCCACTATGTGTGGTTATAATAAATATATATTATATATTATAATATAAATATCTTAAATTACTGGTCCATTCAAAATTTCTTGTTTTTAATTTGAATTCTTACAACATTACTCTCATTTAATGCATGTTATCGATGCGAGGGAGCAAGGAAATCCAAGATGGATGCAAGATTGAAGGATGACTCCACCTTTATTCATATGGTTGTAGTCCATGTGACAATATTGTAAAAATTGCAATGAGGATCAGTTATTGTATTGCCTTATTCATGTATTTGTTGGACTTTAGCTTCCAAAATATGGACATCACAAAATCAATAATAAATCACCACCCGTGACATTTGCAGGGAGGATCGGGTCCTAACGGACCCTATGTCGCGTCTCATGTCCACTATTTTACTCATTCTCTTTTTTCCTTAAACAATTGATAAAATAGAAGGATTTCGAGTTAGTAGTTATTTGTTCCATAATGGAAAGACTACCTGCCGCAAATCTAGTTCCGTTAAAAATTTGATAAAATGCTAGGATTCAAGTTCAATTTCAAGGTAGCAGTTAAGTGCTTGAGAGAGACCCGCAAATCTAGTTTCTGTGTGTGAACACACCTCTCTCCTCAGTGAGTGAGTTAAGGTTGATAGAGATAGGTTGGGCACATGGCTTGTCTTCTGTTAGCATTCCGTCAAGAAGATTCGTACCGAAGGTGATTGGAATCAGGGGCACATGTCAGCTTGAAGCTCGTCGAACACGATCGAAGTTACGAGCACATGTTTGGATTGAAATCCGGTAGGTGAGAGAAGCATTCCTATTGGATATCCCCCTCGTGCCACCTGTGTAGTCCGATTGCATGCCTTGCGTGAACCAGCCCAAAAAAGCTACATGTTGGGCGAGGGTGAGAGAGTCCACAAAAACATGTCTTGTTCCGAGTGACAAACATCGATGGGAGCAACGCACTACCAAGTGTTAGGGGTTTCGGAGGACGCCCCATACGCTCAAATCCGAGCCTGTTACCTCGCAGCTCTTCTTGCTTTGCACCCCGACAAGTTTACCTCCCCTCATCCTTCCCCCTTCCTCAGATTGCAGGAGGCTTGGTCTGTCCTCAACAACTCCCATTCTCGCTCTGCTTACGATCGCCTCCTCCTTTCCACTCGCCTCTCCTCCCATCATCTCGTTGCAGAGGACATTTTTCTCCAAGACATGAGCCGAGAACCTGGCGCCGATGACGGCGGCGAATTTCATTACCTTTACCCATGTAGATGTGGGGATCTTTTTGCGGTCTCGGAGCCAGAGTTGGAAGCTTTGCGTCGCTGCAGAGACCCCGCAGAGCAAGACGAGGCTCCTTCAGACGATGCTTCACGGACGATACCTCCTCAAGTAGAAGCGTTCCCGGAAGGTCGCGTGCGGGATATCCACCGCAGTAGTCCATATGCCTTGGAGCCTCGGTCACTGATCTTACCCTGTGGATCTTGTTCCTTGCAAATTCGACTCCAGTTTTAGGGTGTTGCCTTTGTTTCTCGAATCGAAAACGTATCACTATCCAAACCAATAAAAGAGTGACGGGCAAATGAGTGGCTTCTTGAAGCAAGGCTTGCAGGCACATTTTGTTGTTTAAGTCCGAGCGTCCAATGAGAACAGGTGCAACTAGAATCTCACATCATTGTTCTATTGTGAGATTTGGAAGGGTCCAAAACAGATTCTGCATCGCATTCATGTCAATTTTGAAAAGCATTATGTGGTTGGTCCTCCGCCAGCTCCAATAACTAAAGGTTAGTAGGGGGTTGAAGATGATTCTGCAATTCTTACACTTAAGTCGATCTTTGGCTTAAGGATGTTCAGCTCAAAACCTGACATACTATTTGGAACCTATTTGGAAGTACGTCCTTATGGGTTGACAAATCTTTTTGTAGCGAGTATCCTAATCTTATTACTTTGTTTAGCTTTTCAGTTGACTATCACTTAGCCTTTTGATTTTTACATCGGCTTTGAGCTTTTTATTTTCAGCGTTTGGTGAATATTGCAGATGTTCCACCTGCATTCTCTCTTACCCTTTCGGCTTAGCTTTCGGTTTGTTCTTACTCTCTACCTATCCCATGGCCATTCATGCACTTCTAGGACGGCTTGACCGTGCATAATGTTTTTGCTCATAACTAGTTCTAGAATTCTAATTTGTCTACTCCAGTGTGCGCCTAACATCTCCTACGATCCCATGATATCTAATCGCCGACAGTCCATAGATATCTGCTGTAATTGGTTACCCATTTCAGAGCTGATCACATGCTGCAATTGCAAATTTTCCAGCCATCCAGTGTCCCTCCACACAGCACATCTTCTTACAGGTCTCGCTTAATGATTTCACTTTTTCCACCTATCCCGACTTGGATCATCAGCCTCTTCCACTTTTGGACTTGTCTGAATTGATTTATTTGATGATTCTAATAGTAGATTAATAGTGGCTTGGGATTTTCTTAACACTGATGGTCACAGATATCTGCAAGCTGACATTTTGCATGCGTAAACTGCAAAAATTGAGGTGTGGAAGGTGTTTTTGTACTAGATCTAGTACAGTTTATCTTAGTTGGGCTGAGATTATTGCTTCTCCATACTAGTTCCTGGTTCAGTTTTCAGTTTGGGATATCTTGCACAGTTGTAAACCATTTCTACAAGAGAAATCTATTTGATGGAACCATTTGATGTCCCTTAAAAATGAAACAAAACTATGTGTCATGCCTATTAAGCTGTGCTCTATAGGTTTTGTCTGGATTGTCTTATTCAGAGTGTCATATTGGCTTTCTCTTATTTGGAATAGTTTTTAGAAATACGCCAAGGTTCATGCATATCCTTTCTCTGAAGCCTGTACTCTTGGTTTGTTTTTTGTATGATTGTGTTATTTCCTTTCAAGTGTAAAAAAATGTCAAAATAAGTGTTTTTAACGTCTCAGTTGATTGTTGTGATTACATGGAAACTATACACAATGCTATTACCCTTTGATAGGTTGGAATCCAAGCAGTTAGGGTCTAGAATGAGAATCATGCCCAGAGAAAGTACACCGAAAAGCTTTATAACAGAGGAGACGAGTAGCATACAAACCCTGTATCTAATCCTGTTAATAGAGACAAGAATACATCCCTTAGAGGTGAGGCTCTATTTTATTCAATTCCCTAGAGGCTGGACCTTGGCTGTCTTCTAGGGCAGCAAGTAGTTGTGATATCCTCTGGAGCAGCAAACCTACAGCAGACATGAGCAGCAGTTAGGGCTTTCTTGTGCCTACTCCCACGAGGTGAAGGAGACCTACAAAGAGCTGCAGACTGAGCTAGTAAGTGCTGCCTACCTAGGCTGATCTACAGGCAGTAAGGTAGAGAGAACCACTTTGGACAGAGAGTCTACATCTATGCACATAAGTTTAAGAAGTTTGTGATTCCACACCCCACACCACACTCTGTGAGCTCCTGGGCAATACTATCATTCTTCCACTGTGCGTACCCTCTATTGGGTCATTTCTAACATGGTATCAAAGCCCAAGTAGGAGGCTCACAGGTGTGGGAGCTTGAAGGCAAGGACCTTGTTGAAGGATGACCCTAATTCAGTCTTGGGAATCGACTTCCATGACTGGAGGATAGTGCCCTTGCGAGAAGGCGGGTAACTTAGGTTCAGTCAGGTGTGTTTAAAGTTCGTGGTCCAGGTTGTCTGGAGATGTTCTTTTGTTGCGGACCTTGTCAAAGGAAGGACGGGTTGAAATAGACTCTCAGAGGATGGAAGACTCTAGGTCGTTCACTCATTATGACAGGGACAACTGCAAGATCGTGGCCACTGGATTGCTGGAGTTCGAAGGCAGGAACGTGATTGAAGGTGGTGTTGGGAAGTGCTACCAAAGATGGACCTGTGTACCAGGATGGTGTGCGGAAGCGGAATCAGACTCGGTGGAGCAAGAACCACTGGATGACAAGCCAAGAAAAGATTTCAACATCGAAGTGTTCTAGAGGACTATGACCCGAGAGTCACTGGAGCATCGTCATCGACGTGTTGGCATTGGACCGATATGTGTCGGTGAGAGGGGGTGTTGGAAAGGTCACCTCCCCATTTGTAAGCCCCCATATGAGGAGAGCAGGGGGGTGGACCTCGGTCCTGAGGGATGGCCACATGGGCAGCAAGATGGCTGCCATGGGGGCAAAGATTAGAGAGAAAAGAAAAGTACTTGGACGCATCAAAGTGGCATAGATTTGGCCTGGAAGAGACAGAGCTGGAGCAGCACAAGATGGCGAAGTATCCCGGGGTACAGGCGCCCACATGGCGAGCTATCTGCCAAGGTGTGTGGGTAGGCACATGGCTTGCAACATATCCTAAAGATGGAGCAGGAATATGGCGGGACAGTTCAGCAAACAGATCGGCCAACAGTAGAGCTGGTTAAGGTTGGTTGAGCCAGCCAACCAGGCCTTGGTTAGGTTGGTCAAGAGGGCTGGGTCCCTGCAAAGGGCCTAGTAAAGTCCCTTATATAGGGCCCTGGTTGGGCTGGTAGGGGTAGCCAACCAGCCAACCAGGTCAGTTTTTAGCCAGACTCAGTTGGCCAAAATAGGGTTGACCAGTCGGCTATTTTGACCAGGCCTTGGTTCTATAAACGGAGAGGCCCTGGGCCTCATAATTCATCCAACCATTCAGCAAGAGGAGGAGCAGATAGGAGCAGCCAGAAGCCACTCCCTTGGGCCTCACACTGGGGGTGAAGAAGAGTGGAAGGTGTGCTGCAGAGTGAGTTTCCTAGAGGCTGGACCTTGGCTTTCTTCTAGGGCAGCAAGGTGTTGTGATATCCTCTGGAGCAGCAAACCTACAGCAGAGAGGAGTAGCAGTTAGGGCTTTCTTGGGCCTACTCCCAGGAGGTGAAGGAGACCTATAGAGAGCTCCTGACTGAGCTAGTAAGTGCTGCCTACCTAGGCTGATCTACAAGAAGTAAGGTAGAGAGAACCACTCTAGACAGAGAGTCTACATACGCTCTTGGTGGAGCACGCGGGCTCAGAGATCTAGAAGTGCTTGACATCTAGTAGGAGAACCTTTTGGTATTGTATCCTATCCTACTTTGTGGACGGAAGGAAATATAAAGTGTTGCTTCTATATTTGTCTCCGGGCATTGTCTATTTACTGGCTTGCACATCTATGCACATAAGTTTAAGAAGTTTGTGATTCCACACCCCACACCACATTGTGTGAGCTCCTGGGTAGTACTATCAGTCTTCCGCTATACGTACCCTTTGTTGGGCCATTTCTAACATGGTATCAGAGCCCAAGTAGGAGGCTCACAGGTGTGGGAGCTTGAAGGTAGTAACCTTGTTGAAGGACGACCCTGATTCAGTCTTGGGAATCGACTTCCATGACTGGAGGACAGTGCCGTTGCGACAAGGAGGGTGACTCAGGCTAAGTCAGGTGCATTTAAAGTTTGTGGTCCAGGTTAGTTGGAGATGTTCTTTTGTTGCGGACCTTGCCAAAGGAAGGACGGGTTGAAATAGACCCTTAGAGCATGGTGCTTGGAAGACTCCAGGTTGTTGACTCATTATAAGGGGGACAATTGGAAGATCGTGGTGATTGGATTGCTCGAGTTTGAAGGTAGGAACGTGACTTAAGGTACCATAGATGTGTGAGTACAAGCCAGAATAGACAGTGCATCCAAGACAAATATATAAGCAACACTTGTAAATTTCTGTTCGTCCACAAATTGGACACAACACAAAAGGAGATGTGGGGTCCCACTAAACCGTAGTCCTATGATCTTACCAAAATATCCTATCTGTGTGGCACCTCTAGATCTATGAACCCACATGTTCCTCTGAGCTTACGTAGACTCTTTGTCCAGTGACCCCTTCTACCTTGTTGTCTGAGTAGCCAGCCCAGGTGGGCAGCACCTTGAGCTAAGTCTGCAGCCCTTGTAGGTCTCCACCTCTTGGATATAGACCCAAGGATGGTCCTTCTGATGTTGTCCCTTGCTCTCGGAGTGTTGCTCCAAGTGAGCCAAAGGAGGCCCAAATGGCCCCCTTTTATAGGGCACAAGGCCCTCTTGAATTGGCCAACTTTGGCATGTGCAAACCCCCATTGGGATGTGTGGGCCGATCTGGTTGGCCAGCCAACCAGCTAGCCCTTGGCCCTATATAAGGGCAAGGCGAGTGCCCTTTGCACTCCTTTTCTTGCTATCTAGGCCCCAATGTTGCTACACCTCCTGCCTTGGCTCCATTCAGCCTTTAGATCTCTTGTAAAGTTCTTCGTACATGCTGATGCAGACCCTTGGGCAGATGCTGGCATCATCTTTGTACCATAACCTAGCCTTCTTGCTTGTCCTTTCCAAGTATGGGCAACCTTTGGAACCTTCTCTACCAGATCTACCCTCCATGGTGGATCTCCTTTGCCAGGTACTTGTCCTCTCTCTCTTTGTTGCCCATGTGCTGCCCATGTGGTTGTTCCATGACCCATCTTGTCATTGTATCCTTGATGCACTCCTCATATGGGGGTTCACAGGTGGGGAGGTGACCAACCCTAATCCAACACCTCTTCTCACTGATCCAGATTGGCCCGATCCAAATCCGTCGATGAAGATGATCCAGTAACTCTCGTGTTGTAGCCTGTGGAACTCATAGTCTTTTCCTAGGCTTTTCAACCAGTGGCTCCTACTCCGCCAAGTCTAGTTCCCATTAGCACACGTGTCTGGTACATAGGTCCATCCAATGTTTCACCTCGTCTTTCGTTTCACCTTGTATAAATGTTTCACCAACCTGGTACATAGGTCCTATGAAACATAGGTACATATGACTCACCCCGTCCTCCGTCTAGCTAGGTCTGCAACCAAACATCATATCCCAGATCGTGAAGCTCTATGTGTGGTTCCGTGTTGTCCTCGTCTAAGTCAACCTCCATCTGACTAGGTCCTATCGAAGAAGCTACCTTTGTGTTAGCGATACCAGCTAAACACCTTGATAGCTCGAGGCACTCATCATTGTCCATACCTTCACAAAAGCTTTTGACCGATCCTCAATGTTGGACATCCTAACAATAACACCGGAGATGCCACCAAGAAAAGCTCCTCTGTGACCACCAACTGAGCTGACTCATATGAGTCTGAGCTGGCGCCCTTCTTCTAATCAAGCTTCTTCTTTTTGTAGTCCTTCACAAAATGCCATGGCTCATCACGATATAAGCATTTCTTCTCTTTCATTCTTCTTATTATCTTCATCTGAAGAGTTCGCTCTGTCAAATTTGTCCTTGGACTTGCCTTTGCCAAGCTTACCCGTGCCCTTGCCTTTGCTTGTGTCCTAAGCTACTCAGGCCTTTTCATCCTTATCTGTACCATCGTACTTCTTTTTCCAAGCTTCTTGTTGCAGCAGCAATGGAACTAGCTCCTCGAAAGTCAGTAGTGTTGCCCTCTGCCCTGTAATCATTGTAGTCACAAACTACTATAGCTTCGAGGGAGCATTCCCAGCAAAAGCCTTGCCATCCTAGTGAAGTTGTCCTTTAACCAACTGCCGCTAGCTGGTCTTGCACCACCTTTATCTTGGTGATGTGTTCCTATATCGATGCTCCTTCATCCATCCTAATTCCATATAGCTCTGTCTTGAGGTCCAAGATTATCACCTCGTTGTTGAGCTCATACATATCCTTGGTACTTGTCCAAGCCTCGAAAGAAGACATTATAAAAAATTTGGACTAAAAAAGGGGCCCTTTAAAGAACTATTAATTTAAATATTAGAGGCCTAGATAAGGGAATATGGAATCCATCAAGGAGATTATGCCATGTGGACTTCTCTACAATAGAGGCATTCCAATTCTAGGGGAAATTCCTTTTTTTTTCAAAATACGTCATTGGTGCTTCACAATAAGATATTGCCCATGGCAGGTCTTGCGTGACCATGTCAGGCCTCCTTGTTTTCCTTCCATCCAAACTAGCCCTAAACTAGAACCATGCTCACGTTTTCCTTCTAGTTCAACGAAATTTGACTTCCAAACCAACTCTCTCACTATTGTCTCTCTTCCAAAACGTTTCACCTCCTCCTTGTACTCAAAAAACGCATTCCCCCCATCTTCTAGCACCTTCTTTCAAACTATCTCTATTCTACTCTTGATTAGTCATTTTCCCTCCTCTTTGTTCACGTTTTTCTTACATCTGTGAAAATCTCTTAGAGAAAACTTTCGTCCATGCTCTATTCGCCCCTCTTATCTCCTATTTCGTTATCACGTTCATTCATCCGTACATTACTACTCTCTTCTTAGAAACCAAAGGTGCGACCTGATTCTTCTTAGAAGTAGTACAAAAAAAGGGTGTTCTATCATTTTTGCCTCTTTGTGTACCTTATTGGAGCATAGAGAATCAATTTTAGAAGAAAGAACACATAGTTTCAAGGTAATGAAGTGATTTCGCTTTGAAAATTGTCTCTTTATTACATTTTTGTCTTACAATTCGTTATATGTTCGTTGCAAAAAGAAAGAGAGGAAGAGAAGATAGAGGTGGATGATATTTAGAGCCATAACATTATTTCGACATTTGTTTCTTCTTTGGTAGAGAAGGGACAGAGAGAGGGAGGGAGAGGGTTGGAGAGGGAGGGACATGAGAGAGAGAGAGAGAGAGAGAGAGATTAGAAACCAAAGGTGTGACTTGATTCTTCTCAAAAGAAGTATGAAAAAAGGGTGTTCTATGATTTTTGCATGTTTCTCTGCCTTATTGGAGCATAGAGAATCAACTTTAGAAGAAAGAACACATAGTTTCAAGATCATGAAGTGATTTCGCTTTGAAAATTGTCTCTTTATTACATTTTGTCTCACAATTCGTCTATATGTTGTTGCAAAAAGGTAGAGAGGAAGAGAAGATAGAGGTGGATGATATTTAGAGCCATAACATTATTTCGACATTTGTTTCTTCTTTGGTAGAGGAGGGACGGAGAGAGAGAGAGAGAGAGAGAGAGAGATCAAAGTAATCTATATATTTCAAAATAATATTTTGTTTATTTGTGTGAGAGGTAGGTTAAAGGGGAGAGAGAGAGAGAGAGAGAAAGAATTCTGAGAGATGATTATTATGTTTATTTTTGGTTGGAATGAGAGAGGAAGAGAGATGTTAATCATTTCGAACTAGGAGAGGGACTATGGAGATGGAGAATGATAGATATCGAGGTAGTTTACAATCTGTTATACTGAAGAACATCAAGGATGAGCATGGGGAATGGATTTCTCAGCTCTACAGAAAATATTCATGGATGACAATGCAACCCACTAATCGTGGGTACTATAAAGTGGCTCGGAAGGATGAAATGGACATCTCCAAACATTGTAAGGGAAGGATACTGAATTTTGAGATGACTCCCAATAGCAAAATAGTAACGCAAGTATATATTCAACATTTCTTTACCCACGGAGACATATACGTGCATCCACATATAGGCCTTCCATATCGTAGGCCCAATTGCAAGTATTCCAAAGTGAACTAGTGTCATGCTTCAAAGTATTTGCATTTGTCTAGGGAAATTCTTATGCCTTTTACTTCTTTTACAAATTTGTACCCATCTACTTACAAAGAGTGGGAGTCTACGGCATGCAGAACTGGGGTGCTGCATGTCCTCCATGCTGAGATTGGGAGTCTTCAGTACGAAGGTCGCACACCATCAGAATTGAAGGACATGACCTTTTATGACTCAATGTTCATAGTGCCAGATCAAGAAGGCCAGTATGGAAGATTAGAATCGCTTCCCTTGCCTTCTTTTGACAATCCATAGTGAATGCTTCCAAGCACAGAGATCAGCGAATAATATAGAAATACAATGCTCAATGATGTGAGAAATGCTATGAAGCCAACTATTGGTGGAAGAAATGCTAGGCTAATTCTTCCATTCTCATGTTTTACTGATTTCTTCACTGGTTGTATGCAATTGAGAAAAAAAAAAGATAGCATATGCTTGGAAGAGCATAAAACTGGACTGGCTGTCTGAATTATTTGACAATGGATGGACAACAAGAACATGTCATAGTGAAGACTCGGTATAATGTCGATTGAACACTTTAGATGTGACATTTTGGTAAGCAAGTCTAATCATTCTTGTTTGTATAAAAAATTATAATGTTACAAGATACTAGATAATATGTATTGATAGATTCCAATTTTTGTAGGTATTTCATTGGAAGGCAACATCTTCGCATGTCTTTCACATATAGAAGGTTTAGATGGAGAAATGTGCAATGGGAAGCATTGGATGATGATTTGCGTGATGGGATTCACAGCCTTTGTTGAAGTATTTATTTCTCGACAAGGATAGCTTGATCTAATGTTGGAATTGGAAGGGGAGTGGACCATGTGGTTCATCAGAGAAGAGATGTAGTTGGCAACAACAAGCTGACTACTGTTTGAGACTTGACAATTGCAAAGTTAGATATAGGGATGAGACAAACATCCTTTGTAAGAATTTGTGTCCCCCTTATACTCTTGAAATAATAGAAACATGATGGCAAGGGCTCATATCTTTTTGTTCCAGAGATTTGAGATCAAGTATTTGGATTCTCAGTGCTTCAACAATGCACTTGGCCATGAGGCATTGTTAGGTGTATGAACATAACAATAATACAGAGTGATGTTTCATTCATCCCCATGACTACTATTTTAGACTTGACAATTGCAAAATTAGAGATAGGGATCAGACAAATATCATTTGTAAGAATTGTTGTCGCCCACATACTCTTGAAATAATAGAAACATGATGACAGGGGCTCATTATTTGTTCCATAGATTTGAGATCAAGTGTTGAGATTCTCAATGCTTCAACAATGCACTTGGCCACCATGAGGCATTGTTAGATGTATGTATAGAACAAATAATACAAAGTGATGTTTCAATCATTGTGTTAAATCATTTAAAACTTTGAATTGATGGCTCTCTATGGTGTACGAGGGACAAATCTATAAATCTTTGTAATTTTCAATCTGTGCGGATGTTTGTAATTTCAAATCTATGTGGAGAGAGAACCAGAGGGAGACAAAAAGAGAGGGAGAGGGAGAGGCAAAGGGAGAGGGAGAAGCAAAGGGAGAGGTAGAGGTAGAGGGAGAGGTAGACTGAGAGGAGATGGAGACAGAAAGAGAGGGAGAGGAAGAGGGAGAGGGAGAGAGGGAAAGGGATTGTATTTTCTGTGCAAGCAAGATGTTAAATCAGTCAAAAAAGTACATCACCACTAAAAGCAGACCTTTGAGCATGATATGTATACATGCAAAAGTCTAGACATTACTGTCCTATGTTGATGACAATGAGGTGGATGTTGCTACTCCAAGAGTTCACCTTTACTCTCAGCACAAGATAAAATATTTTTCGAGTATTTAGTACCTTTCTATTGTAATCTTTTCGAAGGAAATAACATAAGATTTGGCCTATGAGTAGAGTATTTTGTACCTTTCTATTGCAATCTTTCCCAAGGAAATAATAAGAACACACACATAAGGTTTGGCCTCAGAGCCTAGAGTAAACTTCAATCACTAGATAGCTATAAAAGGCGAATGCAAATGTATCTTGAGAAGGGTAGTGATGAAGCATGAGAAACATTCAATCTTAAGGGAATATCATCAATGTGCTTTAGAAGGACATTACTCTTCAAAAATAACATACAAAAAAATGAGTCAAGTTGGATTATGGTGGTCAATCCCATTATATATGATTGTTGTTAAAAGTATTACAATTAGTGTGGTGTTTGTTAGGGAACAAATAGACCTTTATTGTAGGATCAGATGCATTTACACCTAAGGCATACTTGGAAATAAAGATGGGGGGTTTGGACTTCATGGGCCAATTCAAATAGTTAGAAGTAACTATTGTTGCTGCTGCAATAAATTATGCCACTAAAGGGATGAAGAAAAAGCTTCAAGAGATAACAGTCACCCTAAGTATATTGTCGCTGTAATAAATTATGCCATTAAAGGGATTGAGAGGGAGAGAGGTAAGGGGCAAGGGGGAGAGAGGAAGGGGATGGGGGGGGGAGAATTTTTATTTTATTTTTTGGGTTTTTTTTGTCTTGCTTCTCTACATTGAAGTTTCTTTTAAATCCATTTCATGGAGGGCTTTGCTTGGAAGTATTTGAGCCAATAAGGTTGTGGCACCATCTGGAGCTTTATTTGTCTGAGTCATCAAATCAAGAGGAGTCTGATAATACACCATACAAACCCCTAAAATGAGTACTATGGTGTAAGAGGTTTATAGAAGGGGGGTTCTAGGAAAGGCTTCTAGGCTAGAATTGAAAGAAAAGAAAAACAAGGAAAAGAGGGTGAGTAGAAGTTAGATAGTTAATGGTGATGTTAGTAAATAAATGTGAAAAAAGCTTTGAGGGTCACAAGAAACTCATCCAAACCCATATTGGTGTAATCACCTTCACCCTGCAGTTGAATGCATCCTTGAGAGCTTGTGGTGGAGAACCACTTGTCATTCCATGTGTGAACTCAAATTCAAGACCCTGATGTCTTAGGCATAAGTTAGTGCATTGTTCTATTTTGGCTCTGCTGATGGGATTTGTTGTTGATGCGGATTGGTGTATTGACTTTCCCTAGTGTTTGTAGCTCCTCTCGACCAAGGAGCCCTTGGGATGTTGTAGTTGTGATTTGCTGAGTGTGCCATGTTGAGGACCTGAAGAGCACTAACCACCTATTTTCACCTAGGACTTCCACATGTGAGCAGAGAGGTAGGTCTTCCAGATGTTATAACTTTATTGCTCTTTATGGACACGCCTACACCTAGCACTTGGAGCTGAGTTCCTATTCACCTAAATGGCCTTAGTACCTATGAGTACATTAGAAGGTGAGTGCAGTGACATATTGAACAATTGTGACCTAGACGTGGCAAGAATATCATTTTGTAGACCAAAGGAATATGAATTGTATAGCTATTTGGGACCTCTTATAAGTCTGATAAAATCAATTCGAAGGAGATTCACGAAGACATTATTGGAGATCTTTGTTGGTAAGCAGTTATCCCGTTGGCAGCAACGTTGCTTGAAATTCTTTGAGATCCTTGATTGTAGTAGTAGGTTCTTGTGGAGCTACTGTTGGCATGTTTCTTGTTGTCACAGTGTTGCACCATTGAACATTGCGATATCCCACATGTACCACTTCTATGATACTCATCGTAATAAAGTGATATATGCTCTATGTATCAAATGTGAGTAGTATTGCAATGTCTCTGAGCTCTTTTCTTTTATTGAGCCTAAGTTTTAGCTGAGAAAGTTGTTAGATCTTAAGGACTTCCATTGTGATGGACATTACTTGTGTGGCTGATTCTTGCATAGCTACTGTGACGCCAAAATTTGATATTTTTAATTTGGCATTGGTATTGTTTTTCTCTATGTTTGATAAGAGTTTGAGTATCAAGTGATAGCCTAGCAGCTCTCACTTATTTCTATTTTCTATGATATTGTATGGGATTGAGAGGATGAGTGGAATGGATCATGGTAAATACCATAGGTATGAATTATAAATACCTTGGTATGGGGTGAGAGTTATTTGTGTATGGGATATTATGGAGTTTTTAGAAAATAGGAAGAGTGAGTCATATAAAGAGGTGGGCTCATGTCCATGTGTTCCAATAATTTAAGAGAGGCCACATGCCAAGCGTGTGGAAGGCATGTGGAGGAGTGTGAAGTCAAGAGGAATCCTTCTAGAATTCCTATGTGGGGATGTGGACATGTGGAAAAGAGAGGATCCCTATGGGCTCCATGTGGGGACACCCTTGACTTTTTCAATATTTTAAGAGTCTTGAGCATCTTATGATGGGACACATGGCAAGAGTAGCCAAACAAGACATGGATGGTGACATACGGGCTTATGTGATTGATGGGGAAAAGAATCTACAGCCAGCAATTGTAAATGGGTGAAGGAGGGTGATAAAATCTCTATAAAAGGAGCCCTCCTCTCCCTTGTTCATCAATCTCTTCCACCATTAGGCCTCATGTTGCTATAGCTCTAGTCTCCTCAAGCCTCTTCCATGAGCCTTCTCTCCCTCTTGTAGATATTCTCTTATGTAGACTCTTGAGTCCATCTCTCTCTAGTCCATTTTCTCTCTATGAGTAGTCTTGGAGCTTTCACTCCCTCTTGTAGATATGAAACCTCTTCTTCTCCCTTGTGTTTGTAGTGTTTTGAGTTGCATTGGAGTGGATTCTCACTCTATTGGTAATGAGGGTCACTTTAGGTTGTCTCTCTTGAGTGTCTCTTCTCTTTTCTTTCTTTCAAAGCCTTAAAAGTTCTCTCTATTCGGCTGCTCACTGTGCACACATGGTCCATCTGTTTCCCGAGCCACCATGCAAACTTCTTCCCCTCTTCTAGGCAAAATCTATGAGGGGTGGTTCGTTGATGAAGGTGGCGTCTTGAGGGAGCATCCTGCTCAGGCGAAATTAGCATGGGTGGAGGGCAGTTTTCATGACAGTTTGACCCCCTGTTAGTTTTTTGCTCATAACTTTCTGCTCGATAGTCCGATTTTAATAAAATTTATATCAACGCAAAGCTCTCTTTAAGGCGCATGTTCTATGTGATTGGATCTTAAATCAAATACTGTTGCAAAAAGTTATGAGTCTCTGTGTTTGACAGTCTGTTTTCATGATAGTTTTTACCCCCGTCTAGTAAATTGTCCATAACTTTTTGGCCGCTTCTCTGTTTCTTATGAAACATATATCAGCGTGAAGTCTCTTTAAGATGCATGTCTTTATGTACTTAAATATTGAATCAAAAATTGCTGCAATGTGTTATGAGTCTCTGTGTCTGACAGTCTGTTTTCATGATAGTTTTTATCCCCTTTCAGTAAACTATCCACATCTCTTCAACCATCAATCTAATTTCAACGAAACTTATATCAGCGCAAAGCCCATCTCAAGGCGCATCTCTTTGTGTGTTTAAATTCTCTAATATCATGCTTTTACTGAAAGTTATAGGCCTCTGTGTCTGATAATTTGTAGAGTGTTTTGAGCTAAATGTAAAGGTGTCTATGAAGGAGGTGCAATGTTTCCTCGAAATCTACCCATCCGGCCCAATCAGCCCCTTCAAACTCCTCGATATATATCAGTTCATGTCATGTTGAGCCGCAAGATCTTCTTTCAACAACATATCGCTCTTCTCTTTAGCGCAGACTGGCTCACTGAGATTATGGCCTCTGCTGATCCTTTCCTTCTCCCTATGCTTGATTACAACATCACTTGGGATGTTACCATCTTCATTCTCATCTGAGGGAGGAAAGTATGGTGTGGTATCTTGGCATAAAAGCTTCTTTTTAATGTCCCATTCTCAATGATAAATATCTTTGTCAATCAGTTCGAAAGTAGTAGGAAGTGAAGAGGTGCGTGAAGTTTATTACCCCCAACTTCATGTCACATCTTTTGGTGGAGACACCCAGCACGTTTGGTATTGGATTCATCCCATCTTACTAAACGGTCTCGGGTGTACTTGATTGCATGTTATGCCTAGTATAGGCATGTGTTTCTGATGAGATAAAGAAGATGCCTGGGAGAACTTCATTAGAAGAGATTGCAGCCCGTTTAAGAGAACTTGAAGATTGTGAAGGTGATGCTCAAGCTATTTGCACAGTCACCATGATCATATCCTTTATGTTTGCACTCTTGAATATGTTGGTGAATTGACAATGCAGTCAGCAGGCACAATGATAGATTGGGTATTGTTTCATGCACTGGCAGCTTAGTGTGAAGAAGAGTTGAGTCTTTGGGTAGTTTTTGACTATAACAGTGGAGTGGTGATTCTCAATGCTTTCAACTTCTTTTACTATGCAAATGATGAAGAGTACAATATCTTGAAGCTATTATGTGCACTTCCAATTGTGAGAAAGGTGATTCTTGAATGCATGTATACACAATGTTTTCATGGTGCTGGTTGGTCACTTATTTTTGAAGATTTTGTTGAGGATCACATTGTGGAGGGTTTTCAACAAGTGGTTATGCATAATAAGTTGGTCTTGGTATACTAAGGCTCTGTGGGATCTCGTTTGGATCTTGTTTGGGATATTATTTAGATCTTGGTGTTTCCTTTTTGTGTTTCATCATGGTGAAGATTCCAGTGTTTCAAGGGACCCAAGGGGAAGACCCAGAATCTTATCTTCAAGATTTTGTTCGAGGATGCCGGCTTTTTGGATGGTCTATGAAGGATTAGGCGGAGATTTTGCCTGATTTTCTTAAAGGTGTAGCCTTGAGTTGGCATGAGGCCTTGCCAGACTCTACCAAGGAGGACTGGGACCAAGTGGTTGTTGAGAGTTGTGGTGCCATGAGCACTTGTAGAGCAAAGGTATGAGCAAAGGGTAAGCTGCCACATGGCATGGAGGAGATATCCCACATGTGAGCAAGCAAATGGATGTAAGTACCCTCACCTATAAAAGGGAGGTTCATTTGAAGGAATATCAATCAAGCACTTTGCACTATCTCAAGATTCTCTTTATGAGTCCAAGCTAATCTATCTTGGAACCTAATTGACTTGAGATACATGTCATGAGCACTCTCTTCATCATGTTTTCACATAGGTTCCATCCACCTTAGAGTGCTCCATAGATCCTGAGGCACACATGTTTTGTCATGGTATCAGAGCATAGGTTTAGCTCTCCTAGTTTAGCTCATTAGTAGTTCACTAGGATTGCTTCCATTCCTAGATTAGTTGTAGGCATGTCTTAGGAGCTCATGTTTTTCTCCTAGGTTAGTTTTAGTTTTAGATTGAGAGAATTCCGTCCATTGAAGGAAAATTTCATTCATTGCTTTGAGATATTTCTGTCATTCCTGATGATGAGAGAGAGAGAGAGAGAGAGAGGGAGAAAGTTCATTCTTTTAAGAGATCTATTTTGTGAGACAGATCTATGAGGAGTTGTTTTTTATTCTTCTTCTTAGAGAGAGCTTTTGAGAGAGACAGGGCTTCGAGCCAAGGCTTCATCAACTTCATCAATATCTAAAAGCAACTACAGCATTGAGGACTTATATGATCAGCCGACCAGTGCCACTCTGATGGATTACACACATGCAAGCAACGTGACCTGCAGGACTGCCACTAACGAGCTACAAAACGAGTAAGAAGAGGCTCACAAGAGAGCTCGCAGCAGGAAAGCCTCGCAGCCCAACACACTAGTGTCTAAGCGCTACTTCTCGACTACCTAGCAATAGACTCAACTCCAAAGGTGACTCTTCTATGAGCCCTCTTAGCTTTCAAGCGCCATAAGCAACCCATAGTATCGCTCCAAATGGTTCATACCCAACCTCTATGGACAGCGCCAGTGCAGCGCTCAAGGCTCTACAATGCTATTTAAGCAACGAACCTTCTGCCAACCTTTAAAGGAGATCATAGCTCCACCGATGAGCTTCTCTCGGGCTAGCACCAACAACACCTACCAGCAAGCCCGCCTCGACAAACGGCTCTCCACCCGACGGTCTAAAGCTCTAAATCAAGTCCAAATGTTGCAGGCCTCTCGAACGGCTACAACGATGCTGAATCTTCAACAGCTTCAATAGATTTTTCGTCCTCGCCATACACGGCTCCACTGAACGACTGGAGCTTACAAAAAAAAAAAAAACCGACAGCATGCTACAACAGCCGTGGACTGACTCCCGCGACTCCAGCAGTGTGCTAAGCCGACGCTCCTCTAGCCCGTCCATACGCGAAGCCTTCCATGCTGCCACAAAGCCTTGACGGGCTGCTCCCTACAACCTCGGAGATTCACGGGCGCCTCTGCATTGTCGTCGCCTCAAAGTTCTTCCTCAAAGTGGTAAGGTTTCCCACACAAAAAGACACGTGGTAGGATAAGAACTAACCGTGGTTAAGTTAATCTAACTACAGTGAACCTTGGTTGAGTTTGACATCACTATGGTTATGTTAACCTTGGTTAAAGTTTATGGTTAGTTGGACCATGGGAAAGTTAATGTAACCTTGAGTTTAACCAAGTGAGGTTCAAAGGTCACCACAGTGTCACCTAAGCACACAGAGCCTCTTGCTAAGCATAGCATGGAATTCAGCATGTGAATCCCTGTGCCACATCATCAAAGGCCCTCTTCTTCACAAAAGCTTTGACAAAGCGTAACTTCCAATCCAGGAAGAATTTGGCCACGCTCCAAAAAGGAAAAGTGATCGCCTTTTCGAGCTCTACGCGCCTGTTATGTCAGAATCATTGTATGCAATTAGACACTGCCAATATTGAAGGTAATCAATTGGTAAGACCTTTGCAACAAATGACAAATCAAAGCATGAATGCACACATCATTGTCATAAGCATGCCAAAAGCACAAGTGCATGAGATGACCATAGCACGAAGCATGGCATCCACACAGAAAGCATTAAGGCACATGGAAGAACAAAGCATCATGCATCAAGCAAAGAAGCCAACAGGATCATTATCAAGCCATGAGCAGAATGATAGGAACAACATGTATTGTGAAAGCAAAAACCTTGCCAACCTTGCCTATATTTTGTAATCAAACCTGACCACCTGAGAGTAGCTATGAAAGCACCCAGGGGAGGTATTGACATGTAAAAACCACACTTTACCACCTTAAGTAGCAATGCAAGCACTAAGGGGAGGTGATGGATTTGTAACTCACATCTGACCACCTTGCAGTAGCCAAAGGATTATGGCACCAAGGGGAGGTGTTGAGAGTTGTGGTGCCATGAGCACTTGTAGAGCAAAGGTATGAGCAAAGGGTAAGCTGCCACATGGCATGGAGGAGATATCCCACATGTGAGCAAGCAAATGGATGTAAGTACCCTCACCTATAAAAGGGAGGTTCATTTGAAGGAATATCAATCAAGCACTTTGCACTATCTCAAGATTCTCTTTATGAGTCCAAGCTAATCTATCTTGGAACCTAATTGACTTGAGATACATGTCATGAGCACTCTCTTCATCATGTTTTCACATAGGTTCCATCCACCTTAGAGTGCTCCATAGATCCTGAGGCACACATGTTTTGTCAGTGGTGGCAGCAATGAAGATTTGGGGTAGTGGAGTCACCAAATGCTTTGATGTTGCAGTTGAGAGGGTGAGATGGTCTCTGTGTTGGCAATCCAATATGAAACTTTATGGACAAAGTATGAAAGGGCAGCTTTGGGAGCTATGGCATCTGCATCATCGGCCCCTCAAAGTCTCTCAAGGATGGAGCACTTAAAGATGAGCAAATTTGTTATGGCTTTGGAGGCTCGTCTTCGCTCAAAAGTAATGAGTAAAGATCCAACAACATACATGGAGGCACTTCGAATTGCGACCAAGAAAGAAGCTTCTCTAAAGATTGAATCCTCTTTTGCATCTTCAACAGCTTCAACTTCTAAGGTGGAGGTAATGGGCACTCCTCAGGTACCAAAGTCCTCTGAGTTAGATCATAATATCTCCCAATTGATGGCAGAGTTTGCTGATTTGAAATGGCATTTGGTTAATGCATGACAACCTAGAGCACCAAAGAGTGAAGATAGGCCTCGAGATAAGAGTGGGGTCACTTGCTATGAATGTAATGAAAAAGGTCACTATCACCCCGAGTGTCCTAGATTGAGAAAGAAAGAAGAAAAACAAGTATCCTTGTTAGAAGCTTCTTCAGGGGATGAGGAAAGAGAGGTAATGATGGCTAAACGGGGGCGTGGTAAAGCAAAAGAAGAAGAAGAAAGCAAGGAAGAAGTAGATGAGGAACATCAGGAAGACAAACACCGTAGTAAGAAAAAGAAGGCATCTAGAAGGAGAATTACCCAGTCAGACTTTCCTTTAGGACAAGGAATTGGAAGCTATGACTTGTTGTCCGACCTTAAAGAAAAGGAAGCTCATATCACCTTTGGTCAATTACTTGCTTTGTCTCCAAAACTACGGAAGGAATGGGGAAAGCTAGCAAGCACAAGAGTGTCAAAGAAGAAAAGTGCTATTCCTATTGTTTAAAAGATAGATATAGATGTTGGTGATGATGTACATGTGGTTGATGTGATCATTGATGGTCAAGTGATTTCTAATGTGTACATTGATGGAGGTGCATCGATTAATGTCATGAGTGAGAAGACCATGATAGATGCTGATTTAAAATACTCTAGTGCTACCTCTCCTTATCGCACCAAATTGGCTGACAACACTAGGGTTAAGACCTTGGGAGTTGTGAAGAATCTAGAAGTGGATGTATGTCGAATTTCTGTGCCGACTACTTTTCAGGTGATCCCTACCAAGCCAGATGCATGTGCCTATCCATTGATTTTGGGAAGGCCTTGGCTACGCAAGGTGAAGGCTATTCAAAAGTGGGATACTGGAGAATTGATTTTGCAAGGAAATGATAAGAAGGTGCACTACAACATCAGAAGCCACAAAAAGGAAGTTGTCAAGGAGGAGTCTTCAACATCAGAGAGTTCAAGCTCTGACTTAACCGATGAAGAAGAAGAGACAGGGTGTAGCTCCGAGGAGTCCAACTGAGAGGGTGAGGTGAAAGGAGTGGCCTTTGGTCTTTGTCTTGGTGTTGATCGGGATGAGTCAGGAAGGAACAAGGTGGTGGTGCAAGAAGATCCTGTAGAGACACTTCATGTGGAGGATGTGGAGCACACTAAATGATGCCAACACAATGAAGAGCTTCTTGGTGATTCTCTATCAGGTAGTGAGAAGCTCCAATACTTGGATATGTTAGATGATTTTCCATGTCTCTTTGCAACAAGCTATTCACAGGTTCGACCAGTCTCTCTTGTGGAGCACAAGATTGAGTTGAAGCCAGAAAGCAAGCCAGTTGTGCAACGCTTAACGCGATTGGAGGTGATCCAAGCTGAGGCACTAAAGAAAGAGGTAACACAACTACTTGAGGTGGGATTCATCTTTCCTGTTGATGATTCAGAACGGATATCTCTTGTAGTTGTCACACCAAAGAAAGGAAATAAGTGGCGAGTTTGTGTGGACTTTCGTCCTTTGAATGCATGCACTAAGAGGGATCATTTTCCTTTGCCATTCCAAGACGAAATACTAGACCAAGTAGTAGGGCATGAGATGTATTCTGTATGTGATGGGTATTCTTGGTACTTTCAAATTCGTATTCGGGAGGAAGATCAAAAGAAAACATCATTTGTCACACCTTGGGGAGTTTTTGCTTACAGAGTGATGCCTTTTGGGCTGACCAATGCACCAGCTACATTTCAAAGGTTCATGAGTCAAGTCCTTGAGCCTTACTTGGGAAAGTTCATAAGGGTGTTTTTGGATGATTTTTGCATTTATTCTCGATGCATAGATCACATGGAGAAGTTAAAGATGGCCTTAGCTAGGATTGATGAAGCAAAAGGGTGTCTAAATCCTAGTAAGTGTCATTTGGCTCAAATAAAAGTAGTCTTATTGGGGCATATTGTGTTTGAAGAAGGCCTATAAATGGATCCTGACAAGGTCCAAGCAATCATGGCATTGCCAAGTGCTAAGAGTGTCACTAGTGTTCGTAGAATTCTAGGAAAGAACAAGTATTATCAACGCTTTTGTGATGATTTCATAGAGATAGTGCATCCCATGAACTTGTTGACAAGAAAACGAGTTTCTTTCCAATGGGGTGTGGAGCAACAAGAGTCTTTCCAACAACTTAAGGAGGCCATGAGTAAGGACCCAATATTGAAGCCCCCTGATTGGTCTCAAGACTTTTATGTAAATCCAAGTGTATCTTTGCATTCAGTTGGTGTTGTATTGCTACAAAAAGGAGAGGCAGGTAGAATGCAACCCATCTATTATGCCGGATGACAACTTACAAAGGTGGAAACAAGGTATGAAGAAATGGAGCAGCAAGCTCTCTCTTTGGTGTTTTCAGTCAGAAAGTTTCGCTCCTATTTATTACCTCGACCATTTTTCTTCCTTACCTCTCAGTCTATATTAGCATATCTAGTTTGCAAGCCTAATCCTAGGGGGAGATTTGCAAAATGGTTGTCAAAGCTTCAAGAGTTCTCTTTCTCTTTTGTCATTGAAAATACCACTAGGTCCACTATGGCAGATTTGCTCACAGGACGGGAGGATATAGGAGAAGAAAATAAATGTAAGGAGAACATTAAAGATGAAAGAGATATACCACCAACAGCTTTTGTTTTGTATTTTGATGGTGCTTTTAGTCCTTCATTCCAACAAGGAGCCAGGGGAATGGTCTTGATGAATTCTAAAGGTCAAGAAGTATGGGCAAGAGGACAAGAGCTTCCAGGTATCACAACTAACAATGTAGCTGAGTATAATGCTTTGATTCTTGGTCTAGAGGGTTGTCTTCAAAGTCAAGTTAAAGAATTGGAAGTAAGAGGAGATTCTCAGCTTATTATAAAGAAAATGCAAGGGCATTACAAGACAAGAAGTCCTCATTTGAAGGAGCTTAATCAAAGGGCTATGGCACTATGTAGTCAATTTGATTTTTGCAAGTTTAATCATATAAAATCAAAGGGAAGATGAGTTAGCTACTCAAGCCATTGTAGTACAAGACCGGGGGGTGGTTTCTTTGGTAGACACTAGATGGCCAGAACTACAAGATGTTCAGCAATATGTGGAAGAAGGCATGTTTCCTCGAGGGTTAACTCCACAACAGAAGCAAAAACAGAAGCAGAGACTGGTAAGGAAGGCTTGTCCCTATATTATTGTTGATGACATTCTTTATAAATTGGGAAAAGACAAGGTGCTCTGTCGGGTGGTTCATCCCATGGAGACTAGGGGAATCCTAAAAATGTGTCATGAATGCTCTGGTCATTTTGCTTCAACAAGCATAGCTAGGAGAATTCTTAATGCAGGTTACTTTTGGCCACGTCTCCATAAGGATGTATATGAATGGTGTCGAAGTTGTAAAGTATGCCAAAAGTTTGGAAGGTGACAGTTGATTCCTGGGCCCTTAAAGCCTATTCCAGCATATGGACCATTTGAGAGGTGGGGGTTGGACTTTGTGGGACCACTCCCTCATCTCAAGGCAAGCATTCTTTATTGGTGGCCACAGATTATGCGACTCGGTGGGTAGAGGTCAAGGCCACAGTCAATAGCAAGGCAAGCATAGTTGCAAAATTTCTCTTTGATCAAATTTGTTCACACTTTGGTTGTCCTTTGGAAATTCTCAATGATGGAGGAACCTCTTTTAGAAATGAACTAATTGAAGATGTGGTGCATAAGCTAAAGATAAATCATAGCATGTCCACACCATACTATCCCCAATGTAATGCTTTGGTTGAGAAAACAAATGGATTGTTGTTGTTGTTGTGCAATTCAATGGGAAAGCTTGTAGACACCAAGAAAAGGCATTGGGATAGGCACTTGGCAGAAGTTTTATGGGCTTACAAAACCACACACAAGCTAGCTATTGGGTTTACACCATTCCAACTAGTGTATGAAATAGAAGCCATTCTACCCATTGAATTGGAGATACATAGTCTTCACACTGCTATTGCAAGAATAGAAGGACAGGAGGATGCCTATGCTCAATGCATGGTATAGCTAGAAGCCTTGGATGAATGTAGATTACAGGTCTTACAAAACTTGGAATCTTCTCAAAAAAGGTGCAAGGCCCGTTTTGACACCAAATTACGCAAGAAGAAAGATATTGCAGAAGGAGATTTGGTCATGAGATTTGATAGCCGTCTGGACAAGCAGCTAGACAAAAAGTTTATCGGTCGATGGGAAGGACCATATCGAGTCAAAAAGAAGTCCATAAATGAAACCTATCAGCTTGAGGATGTTGATGGCACGGTGATACCCGGACGCACCAATGAGTATCACCTTAAATTCTTCTATGCTCGACCACCTTGAGGGCCAACAGACCCTCTCTGTCATTAGAGAGGATCTGCTAGGGGGGAAAGATGTGATGCCAAAAATTGATATTTTTAATTTGGCATTGGTATTGTTTTATTCATCACCACTGGTGGATGAAGCGAAGTACAGAAGGCTTGTGGGCAACTTGATTTACCTGTGCAACACACGGCCGGCGGACATCAGTTTTGTGACTGGTGTACTAAGCAGGTTTTCCAATATGCCCCGGGAGAACCATTGGAGGGCAGGGATGCGAGTGCTGAAATACATCAAAGGCACACTTGATTATGGCATCACCTATACCAAGGGCAACATCTTGACCTGATTCTATGACTCGGATTGGGCAGGAGACATGGATAGCAGGAGATCAGTGATAGGGTACTGTTTCTCACTTGGATCTGGAGTTGTGTCATGGGTCAACAAGAAGCAACCTGCAGTTGCTCTTTCTTCTACTGAGGCCGAGTACAAATCTGCATGATTTGCTTCTTGCGAGGCAGTGTGGTTGAGGAGGATTTTGGGGGACATGGGTGCAGTGCAGAACAAGCCTACACAGTTATCATGTGACAATCAGAGTTGCATGACGATTGCAAAGAACCCGGTGTTCCACGCTCACACAAAACACATTGAGATTCAATATCACTTTGTATGCGAGCTCATCATGGATGGAGAGGTCGACTTGGTGTACTGTCCGACTACAGAGAATGCTGCAGACATCTTCACGAAGGCTCAGACTTGCTGGAGAGGCATCTTCATCGACTTGGCATCGGGCCGAAAAAGTAAGTTCACTTGTGGGTGGACATTGAGGGGGGGTGTTAGATTCATGTCACATCCTTTTGGTGGAGACACCGGGTACGTTTGGTATTGGATTCATCCCACCTTACTAAACGATCTCGGGTGTACTTGATTGCATGCTATGCCTAGTATAGGCATGTGTTTTCTGATGAGATAAAGAAGATGCCTGGAACAACTCCGTTAGAAGAGATTGCAGGTCATTTAAGAGAACTAGAAGATTGTGAAGGTGATGCTCAAGCTATTTGCATCAGGCCACACATGGCCCCCATCTGGTGTCCAAACCAGGACCTACCGGGTAACCGAGCTACTCAAATTCCTTCTCCTCATATGGGGGGCTTACAAGTAGAGTTAGCTGGTTCCCACGTAGTTACACGAGAGTGGAGCATGCAAGGGAGGGGGTGGAGGCACTTGTGCTTTCTTTCTCAGAAGTCGCTTTGGTTGGATTGGAACGTTAGGATCCTGGGTGGTTGAGGAGGATTTTGGGGGACATTGGTGCAGTGCAGAACAAGCGTATGTACTTATCATGTGACAATCAGAGTTGCATGGCGATTGCAAAGAACCCGGTGTTCCACGCTCACACAAAACACATTGAGATTCAATATCACTTTGTACGCGAGCTCATCATGGATGGAGAGGTCGACTTGGTGTACTGTCCGACTACAGAGAATGTTGCGGACATCTTCATGAAGGCTCTTGGAAGAGACTTGCTGGAGAGGCATCTTCATCGACTTGGCATTGGGCCGAAAAAGTAAGTTCACTTGTAGGTGGACATTGAGGGGGGGTGTTAGATATCAATGCTCCACTCTCGTGTAGCTACGCAAGAACCAGCTAACTCTACTTGTAAGCCCCCCATATGAGGAGAAGGCATTTGAGTAGCTCGGTTATCCGGTAGGTCCTGGTTTGGATACCAGATGGGGGCCATGTGTGGCCTGATGGGTAGACGGCTTCAGATAGAGTTGGCACACCACCAACTAGGCCACATGCAAGTGCGAGAAGGCATCCCTTGACTGACCACACTGAGGGTAGACGGAGCATTTCTCGGGACAGCCCACTCTCGGGTTGTGGGGCCCGTTTGGAGCCTCAGATGATCCCGAATGGCTGTGGGCCGAATGAAACCATAGGTTAGTTGCTCTGTCTTGCGCATCGGTTCTATCGTATGGTCGGTGGCCTATTTTGGGACTGACCCCCAGTCGACCGTTTTGGCAGGTCCGCCACCCAATTGAGCCTAACCGACTACGATTGGTGGCTATATAAGAGCAAGCCCGTGAAGCCCATTTCATCACTGGCTATAGCAACCCTTATTCCTTAGCATTCAGCCTCCATCTTCTACTATTTCCAGCATGCCATCGAAGCTTCTTTCACAGGAGTGCACGGTTGGGAGGCAGCGCCATCTATTGTATCAGCTCTACAGTAATCAAATTTTTGATTCTCCATACTATCTTGTTTTCTCTCTTGCGTACGAGATTCTATTATCTGTTGAGCACAGACGGATTATTTTCTTACAGACTGATGCATATGATAAAGTAGCTTACGCAACCAAGCTACCTCACATGCAGGCATTGCTGCATCCCTGTACTCAGCCTTTGTGCTCGACAAGGCAGCTGTAGGCTGTTTCTTGCTGCTCCAATTGACTGTAGCACTCCTTAAAGAAAACACATATCCACTGGTAGATCGTCTATCAAAAATACTACTAGCCCAATCAGCATTAGTGTATCCATACAACTGTATCTGAACCCCAGTCTCATAAAATAGTCCATACTGCATTGTGGACTTCACATACCTCAGTATGCATCTAGCCACATACAAATGTGGTTTCCTTGGAGCCTGCATAAACTAACTTACCAACCCAATAGCATAACTCAAATCTAGCCTGGTAATAGTCATATAAATCAAACTTCCTACTATGCGTCTGTACATAGTAGGGTCTTCTAGAAGCTCACCTGCATCTGTGCTCAATGTTACATTTTGCTCCAAAGGAACTGAAATAGGCTCACAGCCTGTCATCCCATATTTGGACAGCATGTCCAATCCATACTGGCTACATGCAAGTGCGGGAAGGCATCCCTTGACTGACTGCACTGAAGGTAGACAGAGCATTTCCTAGGGCAACCCACTCTTGGGTTGCGGGGTCTGTTTGGAGCCTCAGATGATCCCGGATGGCTGTGGGCCGAACGTGATCATAAGTTAGTTGCTCTGTTTTGTGCACTGGTTCTATTGTATGGTCGGTGGCCTATTTCAGGACCGACCCCCAGTCGACCGTTTTGGGTGGACTGGGTCGATCACCCAATTGAGCCTAACTGACTACGATTGGTGGCTATATAAGAGCAAGCCCGTGAAGCCCATTTTATCACTGGCTATAGCAACCCTGATTCCTTAGCATCTAACCTCCGTCTTCTACTGTTTCCAGCATGCCATCGAAGCTTCTTTCACAGGAGCGCATGGTTGGGAGGCAGTGCCATCTATTGTATCAGTTCCACAGTAATCAAATTTTTGATTCTCCATACTATCTTGTTTTCTCTCTTGCGTACGAGATCCTGTTATCTGTTGAGCACAGACGTTGTATTATTTTCTTACATATGTGATTCTCTTTGACTCCATGATTGATGAGTACTTGAATTGTAAACATGACTAAGCCCGAGCAAGTAGAGAAGTTTGATGGAACTAGTTTCCATACTTGGCAAACAAAAGCTAAGTTTGTGCTTATGAAAAAGGGGATATGGAATGTTGTGAATGGAAAGGAAAAGAAGCCTACAAAAGAAGAAGCTAATTGGTTGATCAAAGACAAGAAGGTTCTTGCTATCATTGCTTTGGGATACATTCACCACATTGATGGCTTTGAAACTTCACATGAAGCTTGGGATCATCTTCACACAATATTTGGTGCACAAGGGAAATACTTCAAATATATCTTGCTTATTAAGCTCCTTTGGCTACAATTGGAAAAGGGAGTGTGTTATTCCATGAAGAAGAACAACTCCAAAGAGAATGAAGCATTTCTTGTGAAGAAGGGCTACATCAACAACAAACAAATCTGGCTGAAGGAAGAACTCGATCAGCAAAAGAAGCATCCAAGTTTGTAGTAGAAGACAAGGACTTTGCCTTTTGAGAACTTTGTCTTTGAATTTTTGTTTATCATCACTTGGTCAAATTTTGAGGTTCTCTGCCTGGAGTAGTACTCCAAAAGGAATGCTATATGTTTTGTCTTTTGTAAATCACCTCTGGTCACCATATGATGTAGGCCATGTGATATGTGTTTGGTCTATCCTAGTTTTGTAAACCTTGACCCTTGGGTACCTTTGCTAGCATGAGATCCTAGACATAGAGATGGCATGAGAAACTATGAGTCTAGATGTATCCTTGACATTGCAAGAGGCAAACCCTTGAGGGGGAGTATGTTGGGATAAGTGTGATCAAGGGCTTGCTCTATGGTGCATGTGTGCATCTAGGGGAGTCACATGTGTGTGTGTGTGTGTGTGTGTGTGTGTTGTAGAGGCACATCAAGTGCTATGATGTGTCTAGTGTGTGACCTAAGTGATGATGTAAGACAAAGGCCCCCACATGGGAGGTTCCTTTGATTTAGGCCAGTCCCACGGATGTAGGGGCTAACTGCCACTGATGTAGGGAAGGTGCCTTTGATCTAGGCCACCTTCTCCCCATTTCTATAAGAGAGACTCACCTCTCTCACAATCTATAGTGAACAACATTTTTGGTTACATCTTGTGCTCTCACTCCTCTTCTGAGATGCATCTATTCTATCCCACGTGTTTCCACAGTGGTCTATGGACCATGTGGTATGGGGAAAGATTTGGAGGGTAGCCTCGTGGAGTGTGCGATTAATCAGGGCAGCACGGTCCTCTATGAGTGGTATGTGATCGATGTAGGTTAGGAGTCTATTTAAACATCTAGAGTAGGTAGGGGAGAGGCTGTGATCAAAGTGTATGTCGTGGTAGGTGTCGTGCTTCATAGGTGGTGTGTGTGGTGTGGCTAAGCATGAGGTGGCGATAGTGAAGAATAGGTATGTGTGATCAGCTCCTGGAGGGAGTGGTGCTACAGTGAAGTTGGTGATACATGAGGTGAAGGTAGGGGATCCCATGATGTAATCTACTACACTAGTGCCCCCCCCATGTGGGAAGCAAGTAAAACCACGTGAGGAGGGCCATAGGTCAAGCCTGTTGTAGATGATGAGATCATGCATCCTGCCCAAATCAAGGAGTGCATGTCCATATGGTGTAACAGGCCCGTGCCGTTCTGATGAGATTCTGGTCATACCTGCTCCATCTAGGTCCAAGTCTGGTAGCACAATAGAGTCATCTCGGAAGTCCAGGAGTGGTGCCTGGCGCGTGCTCACCGTGGCATTGAAGTCCCCAACAAGGAGAACTTCCCCGCAAGCTGAAAGGTCTGGAATATCTTGATGTAAGGGTGCATATGGCGATGTCTCATCCTCCTCTCGTGCCACTCTGGCAAAGGGATGTGTTTGGCAGGAAGTAGCATATTGCTATGAAAAGGTCACGAGTGGCTATGCTTCGGATTTGGATCCACATGAATTGGGAGTGTGTCCTTCCTCTCAATGGAGATGGCTCTAGCGAGGGAAGACCTGTACAATACTGCGACCCTACCTGATCCTCAAACTCCTCTTATATCCCTTGTCTCATCCCTGAAGGCTGACTCCATGTGTAGCCCCACTGACTATTGGTAGTGGATGCTCTGGGCTCTGGTGTGTCTCCATGTAAAAGATTGTCTCATTCTGTGTAAGATTCCGAGAAGTTCCCTTGGTCTGACCATAAGGTACTATTGCAGTTCCAAATGGTGCAAGCTAGGGTCTCGAAAACCTGAGTCTCATAGGCCCAGTCCCCCTAGGGGGTATGGGTGGGAGCCTGACGGGGTGCTGGTCAACAACCTATCATCTCGGACCACGGCCCATTTCCCCTCCTTGCCAGCAACATCCCACTACTGGAGAAGAACTCATCGCTCCTTAATCTATAGTGGTGTCAAATCCTCATCCATGGATAGGGTGGGATGCTCTCATAGAGCGGCTCGACGTCGGAGTGTTGCTAGTCGAGCATATGAATCTCTAAAGTGAATGACTAGGGGTTGCTCTTAGTTGGGGTCTCATGGGCATCGTCGTGGTGCTAGTGCTATCTCATGTGATCCCTCGTATCTGGATGTTAAGGGCCTTCGAAGCCCTCTGCTACTGCTCCTGTATGGTGGCTGAAACGGTTGCCTTTGTAGGCTCCCATTTCACCACACCACCCATCTAGTCATCTCTGCTATAGCCGCGACTGTATCGTGGCTATCTGTGCCTCTATCTCTATGAC